>NW_020524972.1:0-57345 GCF_003368295.1 Carassius auratus | reverse complement strand
TCCTGAGAAACCCCAGTAACTCCCATGTGTGGATTTTTTTGAAGCTGTAGCCTGAAGCGGTTTGTTCTGGCAAATGATTAACCGCAGCTCTGCTTGACAGACTGTAAATTAGAGGTCTGATCAGAATATGCATTGTTAGGTGAACAAATGCTCTCATGAATAGCTTTCATTACATTTAGTCTTATGAGCATGACAACACTGACTGTTAACAAACTAAATGATTATTCAGATGACTGAATGTGTGAGCGGTTGACACTTGACACTACATGCACAAAAAATATTCAAAGAAGAGTTGACTGAGAAATATGCACTGAAGTCTTAACCTACATTGTCACTTGCCAAACATTGGGTTTTCTTATCTGGACACTAGCTAAATCCACAGGCTTTAACCAAGCTGGTTAAATTAGACCAGCACAGACTGTGACTTGGCACAGGCAAATAACATGAGAGAGAAGGACGCCTGATGTGTCCTGCCAATAGCAGTCAGAGTTTGTGAGGATCTGTTGTTTTCAACAAATGGCACCTGTTGAACTTTTGTAATGAAGCCAAAAGGTTTTTCCTGTGTATATTTTGATTGGAGTTGACCGACATATTATATATGGAGATCAGGGAATCAGTTAAACAAAGCTTATTTACATAAATACATACATCTGAGGGACTTTGTAGACTTAGTTTCACTCCGGCTGTGCTATCTCTCTCTCAGAGGGACTGCTACCTCTGATAAGACTGCTGCCTGAATGCTGACGGAGTCAGAAGCTATCAGTGAGAATGTTTCATAAGGAAATAGACAGCCCCATTGAAGCCTTGCATGAACTTTATTTTTATTATGTTTTTTTATATTTTGCCCAGAACATGACATGCAGGCCAAAAGGGGTCAAAAAAGTGTGTAGTTCCCATAAGTATTAGATATAAAATTTGTCTATTTCTTTTTGGCCGTTCTAGTAAAGGGTTTTAGGCCTGTAGTGTGTTCTTCAGCCCAGTCAGCATTTAAAAATTAAATTTCCCTGTGGCTCCAAGTCACATGGCAACTATACAGCAATGATTGAGAATGGGCATTATATTATTGAACGTCTTGGTTGAATTGCTTTTAACAAACAGAACGATGTTGCGAAAGCATTGAAGTGTTTAGAAAAGTCAGTCTATGAATTGCTTCCTTGCTTACTTGTACTTGACTCAGCACATTACTCATAAAACAATTTTAAATTTTGTCAAAACTACAAGTACGTCCTGACCTGCACCTTTTAACCACCTACTCCTAGCATTAGATTCAATAATTACAGTTACTTAGAAGAAATCTGAAGCAGCATTGTAGAGTAAAACATTTGATGGGCCCACCCTCATGTGATGTCTCTTTCTTCAATTTCTCTCCTGGACCACACCCTGAAACTGGTGCACTTGAGGTACTTTACATTGCTCCTAAAACAGAAAAGATTTGTGACCACAAAGTTGTTTAGTTTTTTTTTCCACCACCCTTCAAGGAGCTTAGACAACACCACTGAAGTTCAGGTTCTTTAAACATTTCATCATTTTACGGCAGGCTGTTTATTTTAAATGTATACGTTTATACATTTATTTATTTATAAATCTACGTTCTTAAAAAAAATAAAGGTTCTTTATTGGCCTCTATGGTTTCCACTGAATAACATTTGGCATCCATAAAAACCATTCCATTTCCATTGCAGATGGTTCTTCACAGTGGAAAAAAGTTCTGAAGGCTTTTTTTTTTTTTAGTGAACTAAAAATGCTGCTTTTATTGCATTTGCCTTAAAATCTCCCTTTTGGAACCTTTATTTTGAAGAGTGCATCCTCTAATCTTCTGTTTCAGAGAGCTTTGGATTCTATTTGCAAAACACGAGGAAATTGTACATGAGGATGTCTCAGGCCATCTACCAGCCGTAGACTGACCTCGAGATGTGAGTCCAGACATCCTACAGAGCTAAATATAGAGAGTGAAAGTAGAAAAGTGTTTATCTTCCCATACGAACATCCTGGCATCAACAGGATTAGACTGCACTGGGCCAAGGGGTCTTACATGTGTTGCAAACATTATGGCAAGCATTACCCAGATTAGGCTTCACCTGGGCATTGGAGCTAAGGTACCTAAACCATAGTACTGAAGGGAAGTGGGATGAGAATGGATTAATTATGGAGTCAGGACTTGTCCTATTGTCTCTGAGTGGATAAATCAGAGAATCACGAGACCGTAAAGTGTATGTAATTCAGAGATTGCATGGTGTACTGGAGAGGGAAATGGTTCAGGAGAAAGTCATGTTTGATGGATTGCTGTATTTCAGGGAAAGGGAAACTGTGGGCTTAAGTGCATGTGTGGGATACAGTCAGAATGGGCTGAGAATAGCTTTACTGGCTTACTCCAGATAAGGGAGTTTCCTGAAGTTTACATTTTAAGGACATCCTGCATTTATAGTCCACTCCTTTACTTTTCTTAGTTAAAGAGATCTTTAAAATCTAATGTTCACTTCTGCTTTAAACCTAACACATCACACTTTGTGACACACAAGAAGTACTGCTATTTTGCATCATAGAAATCAAACCTGATGCAACACGTGTTGGACAACTATTCAGAATGGGGACGTTTCCATCTATTTGGTGCCCTATAGGAAAATCCATATTGGTGTTGTATGATTTTGATTAGGATAATGACATGATTATTTAAATGGTTTAATTTTGGTTACGGTAGCGCACCAAACACTTTCACTATTATGATGCTACAATCATTTTTAAAAATACATTTTTTCAGTACACACTAAATAATGGTTTAAACTGTTTAAAGTTTTAAAAACATTCTAATGGCAATTCTAAATGGTTATATTCAGCTGCTTAAATGTTACCTGTTTTGTTGTCTTTTTTGTTTTGTGTCATTACGTTAACATAGATTGGGATGCTCATTGGCGCCCCCTATAATTGGAGGTGCCTAATTCGCATGCCTAGAATAGGCCCTGATTCAGAAACTCAAAAATCAAGAGCTTTGTAAAATGTTTTATCTGCTATTTAAACTGGGACAGGATAAAATGTTTTATGTTTTAAAAAAACAACAAAAAGTACATAATTCATATTTTGATTGTCCTGTTGAACAAGCAGAAGTCTGGTTTACAGTGGGTTATTTGTTGAAAAGGAACCGTGGCTTAAAAATGAATTTAATTACACTGTTTAATTAACTGTCAACAGAAAATATAGCACGTTCAACCCTGTGTTTAGGACATTTTTACAGTGTTAAAAACAATTCTGTAGATACTAACCCGAGATCAGTACAGAAAATACCAAAAATCAGAAGATATGTTATTGGTTTCTAGTGATCCATTTCAACAGGCGATTCACTTCAAGTCTGGTGGTTTCTAGGAACTGGGATATTTACCCTGTTCTTGCTCCTGAAGAGCTGTAGCTAACTTTACTATGAGTAAGACATCCTTGTGAATCTGAGTTTGTTGCCGCAGATGTGGAGAGTGCTTCTGAGGGTCATTATTACCAGTTAAATATTATGCTTGAACATCTGACAGACAGCTGCAGTGGGTGGTCTTATTTAACTGTAGTTTAACATAAGCAGTACTTGTAATTAGTCATATACCTTAGAGGGGGAAGATCCACTGGGAATGCTAATGTTTCATCCATCCATGTAAAAAATGTGAGCAATGTAAACTCTTCACTGCATCAATTGCAGTGTTTTTGTGTGAGGTCTGTGTCCTGATGTAACCTGTATGGAGGTTGTGTCATAACAGATCCACAAACACAAAAGTAAATAGCAATGTTGCCAGATTCACTATGTGCCAATGTGCAATGGACATGACAAAATGCTTTGACTAGGTGGATAAAGGAATGAGTCATATTCAAGCATTTGTTTAAGCATGTAGGCAGGTACAGTTTCAACTTGACATTAGTAATGTATTATGTGGCGGCACATTCCATGACATAACAGCATTAGATGATTGCGTTAGTTGCATATTACTTTCCTAACTCCACTCCATGTAAAAATGTTATTGTGTTTTTAGGTATTAAGTCATATTTAGGGGGTTTAATTAAGCAAGAGCTTTAAAAAGGGGGTTTTCAAAAACTTGAGAGTGAGAAAAGCTTTTAGAAAATGTATTTTTCGAATTTGTCAAAGTTAATGTCTCTTAAAGGGATAGGTCGCCCAAAATGAAACTTACTAAGTAATTAAATACTGTTTAATTACTTAATTACTATTATCTGTAATTTAATTACAGATACTTATTATGCAATTAAACTTAATACTGTGATGATTTTAGAATATTTATACACAATGCAATAGTGGAATTCACATAGAAATGTAAAGTCGAACCTTAAAATGCATGCTTTTTATGTACCCTTCTCACTTTAAATACTTTGGTGAGTTAATAAGAATATTGGTAACACTTCAGTGTCCAATTGTCACTATTAATTTGTTGTTTATTAGCACAAATCCTACTGGGACTTTGGCTGTTTATTATTAGTAAAAAAGCACATATTAATGTCTTAATCTCCAAGACCTTATTTTAAATCCTTAATCCTACCCAATTCTTAAACTTAACAACTACTTTACTAAGTACTAATAAGTAATAAGGAGTATATTGAGTCAGACATCCTAGTCAATAATTAGTTGACCTACCTACTCTAAAGTCTGACCAGAATAATATAAGAAGTTACTGGAAAGAATTAAAAGAACCGTTTCATGTCATTCCTTGTATCATTAACTTTTCAGGGTTGATATAGCATTTATATCCCATAGTAATTGTAATAATAAATTAAATACCTTTTGGAGAGAGTAATTTGTACAGTAATCTAACTACACCGTTGAAGATGTAATTATAAAACTACTTGTAATTAATTACTTTTTTTAGAGTAACTTATTCAACACTGCTGGGACCTTACACACCTTCATATGTGTGTCAGTTCTCTTGGCAGTGATTTATATGTTCCCCTGTCTTTGTATGCAACACTGGCATGGGATCAGGTATTTTCTCTGTCCTTTTCCGTGATCCTGTGCTGGCCTCGAGCCTGTAGCACTCTCCATGACCCCTTATGTTATATCATATCATGTTTTCTTTTTTACATTTTTTTAAAATCATGCTCAGATGTCTGCACATGGTGTTCCTGGAGCTATATTGCATTACTCTGTTGGTCCATCCTTCTTCATGGTGGGCTCATAAGTGTGCTGTATGTTATCTAATGTTATATTTTCTTTACTCTGAATCTCTTTCAGGAAAGTTATCAGAAAGCACATGCTTTAACTGCACTGCGCTGCGGTTGGCCACAAACAGGTAAATGGAACTGAAAATGTAATTGTATCTGGGTCACTGACATGATTCTCATTTTTATCTGAATCTATTTGGAGAAAAGTATAATTCATACATACTGTGGGAGTTAATACTACCATCCAAATTGTAAAAAAATAACTTATCATCACAAATTTTTCAACATTGATTATAAGAAATGTTACCTGATCATCAAATCAGCATATTAGAATGATTTCTGACTATTATTAATGGCTACTGAAAATTCAGCTTTCCCATCACAAGAAATTTCTTTTAATTTTATAATATATTAAAATCGAAAACAGTTATATTAAATTGTAATAATATTTCACAATACTACTGTTTTACTGTATTGTTGATCAAATTGATGTAGCCTTGGTGAGCATAAGAGACTTACTTTCAAAACTCTTTCTTTTTTTTATTCTTTCAAATTGGATCTTTATATAAAGCTTGTTTAGACTGATGCATGACGTCTGTTTTTCAGCAGTTGTGGTGTTCTTGGGGGCGGTGTCTGGCCTCATGCAGCATCTGTCCTGTACCTTGACAATTCCTCAGCACTTCAGCGCCGCTTGTCCGGATCACCTCGTCTGTACTGTGCCATCTTAGTACCTGACCCTGCCCTGCCTATCAACACCCACTCCACGAACCCCAGTACGCTAACCTGGCCACAGAACACCCAAGTCCGATGGCTACATACTACAGGCCGTCTCCATGATGATTCGAAGGTAGAACGTTCTTTACGTTCACTGAAGGATCGGAATATAAAGCTTGAGGAGGGTGGACCAGTGTACAGCCCGACGGTAGATGCCGAGCCTGTGAGACGGACAATACGTCAACGTGTGATTGATGAGGTGAAGCATTACTATCACGGGTTCCGCCTACTATGGATGGATACGACTATTACGGTACGGATGCTGTGGAGGGTGCTGAATGGACACATTCTGTCACGCCGAGAGAGGAGACAGGTAAACGCTAGGGCTGTCAAGTGATTATTATTATTTTTTTCTTAAACAATCAGTGCATTTACTTGTACAACAATATTTAGATTTTAACATGATTAAGACAATAATCTGATCAAGAATCTATCATATAATGTCATATCACGCGTCCTGTGATAAATCTGCCGCATCTGTGCACGGAAGTTATCAGTCTGAATGTCAACGTTGGAAATCAAAAGTAGATTTCATTTAAAGTCCAACACTATAACATGTAAAGCAGGAACGTGAAAGGAATAAATTAAAAGCAACTCGTGTAAACACCTTAATAATAATAATGTTTTATTTAGAATAAGGTAAATAATTCGATTTTTGATGTCCATGTAAACTTAGTCAGTGTGGTGATTATTTTGATTCGTTCAAACAGCTGATTCATTCAGAAGTGAAGTAAATGGCTCTCTTTTTGAATGGACCATTGAATTATTGGTTCAACCGATTCATTCAAAATGTGGATTCATTCAGAAATTGTGTGGCTTGGAGACGCACAACAGTTCTGCTGTGGCTTTAATAGGTAATATTTGCCTAGGCAAAGTTGAGCGCAAACAGACCTTATTGCGTGCATTTTTTGTACTATTTTGGTTTCAGGAGTGTGAAAAACACTGTTCTGCAATGTCTGAGGGATAGCCATTGTATCAGGCCCGTCGTCAAGGGGGGGCATCGGGGGGCAGTGCCCCCCCAAATGACTTTATGTGCCCCCCTAAACGTAATGCACAGAACAATTAACCAAACTTGCATTACTGTGCATTCACACCGCCGGCGTCGAGAGCGTCAAAGTGGCCGGAAGTCATTCATTTTCAATGTAAACCAGATTCGAGCAGCGGCAAGGAACGGCGCGGCGCGGCGCGACTTGGCCTTTGAGAGCGTCGAGCAGAGTTTAAATCAAGGCAACTTTATGGTAATGAGATATGACGCGGTTGGGCAGCAACCAATCGGAACTTAGAAGTCAACCGCTTGAGAGGATTCCAGAGGACGCAGCTCCGATCACATTAGTTCCCAAGCAAAATAGAGGACAGGTTGATTATTGCTGTTTCGCGTTTGCAGTAATCTATGATGTGCCCCTGTTTGCGTACAGGGACATAAAAAAATTATTAAAAGTGATACGTGGACCAAGGTGTCTGAGATCGTTCATTTTAAGTAAAGGATCTTAATATTTCATCCACAACAACATTTAATGAGATCAACTTATAACGTTAACCTCCTTGTGGTTAGTCTGCATAAGATCAACAAGTCTGATAGCTTTGCGGACACTTTTAATACAAAATAAGCATTCGGACTACGTCAAAGCATCCGAGCGCTCACGAATCTTTCTGCAGCGTTGTGAGCAGAACTGCAAGAGGAATTTTTGACGCTCCCGACGCAGCCAGTGTGAACGCGCAATTAGACATTCGATAATGAATGTTATTGATTTAAATCATTACACTAATAACGTTGTTTCATCAGAACTTGGCTCACAGGAACAGTAATCACTACAACGGTAACACTAGAAATGCATAACACATTACCTTCAGAAATGATTCAGACGATTCATTATTCAACGCATTATTACACAGAACATAATTTTAAATATAATTATATTCTTAAATGACTGTTAAAACATCCCTAAACAGAACCCAAACCTTGCAAAGACCTACCTCATTAATTATTCAAATACAACAGCCAATGGCAAGTCTCCAGCAGCAGACATTTCAATATGTTATTTTTGTGTTAGTAGTTCTATTAATTCAAATTACAATATGCAGTTTGTGTGTAAGTATATGTATATGTATATATAAAATATGCAATTCATTTAGTTAAGCATACAGTATTGTATTGTTTATACGCAATTCCTTTGCGCAGCTGAGATGCGCGTTTCATGCGATCTCAGAATACATTTTTGGCGGTTTTGGAAATGTTAAGAGACAATAAACAGAGACGTTGAGATCAAACGGTGAAGTATTTTATTTGAATAATTGAACAAAACAAGACTATTGTGGTCTATTTTAGTTATAGCCTAATATGGGTTTATGTTATGGTCTGTCTCAGATCATTAAAAAAGTGTGCCCCCCTATGAAAATTAAATGCCCCCCCATTTGGTTTGTTCTGGCGACGGCCCTGCATTGTATGACTTGAGTTTTGATAGGATTGAACCTTTCCAATCAGTATTCCTCTGTTCTGATAAGTTTATGATAAATAACTGTACCCTGACTCCTGAAGTTGCCAGTCAGATTAGAATTGCCAGTTTTTAAACAGAAGTTGAACTCTGCTCAACTCTGCGTTGTCAGTGTGAACGTCCCTCAATGCTGAGACCACATAATAACCTTATCTTAAAGAGTCAATGACAACATGATTGCACTGAGATTTGGTAATAAGAAAGTAGACCGCACACACCTTTGTCCTTTCATTGCAATACTATGTAAGTAGATTTACAAAAGGTTAGTATTTGCCGTAAATCCTCCCAGACACCCATCAATAGCTTGAAACTTGGGTCTGTACATATAGTTATTTTTTTTTATAGAAATGTTTATTTACATTGTACTGCTCTGGTGTTGTCAGTTGAGCAGTCATTGCTTATGTCTGTCAATTACCTATGGATTTAACCCAGTGTAACGTAATTAAGTTGTGCATAGTAGGATTTGGGATGGGTGGTTAGCATTCTTCCGTAGTTTAATCCTAGTCCTATAAAGTCTGACTGGATCTCTTCTGAAGCTTAATGATTTAAATTAGTGCCATGCTGAGTCTTCATGGAACAGCCTATAAAGATTACCCTGCAAATCAGGAGTCCAGGGAGACCCAAGACACTTTAACTAGCTCACATGGGATTCCTGAGGCCTTTATGATAAAAAAATCCATTAAGTCCATTTTATATAAAATTCTTATATAAAACTCTTCTATATAAAATTAAATTTTAGTATGGGCCCATTCAATCATTTGATATTTACCATTCAATATTTAATTCCATTCAATATTTAATCCCGTTCATTCATTCATTTTCTATAATCGCAATTTAAATTTCAATATTCAAATTTCAGCAAAATACAAAAAAAATCCTAGCATTTGTTTTATTAGGTTTTCATTGAGATCAGAATTTTGCACAAACTATTTCCCAGTACCATTTAAAGGGTTGCGTTCGCACCAACGGTGTGTATTAGGAATTGAACAAAGTCCATTTGTGCGCGGCATTAAAAAAAAGAAAACAGAAGAACAACATTAACAACAGGAGGATAGAGGACGCTGTGTTTTTTGTTGTGTCTGGCGGTTTTCACAATAATGGACATGGAATGTCTAAGAATACATAAAGTGATTGAAAGAATGGAAAGGAAGACTAAGAATCTCCAACAACAACTGGCAGTGCTACATTTGCTACAAGTGCCTGCACTTCAGCGTCCGTTCATCTATCGCTGTTCTCCATACTTGAGAAATAAGTTGACAATGTTTACACAGTGTTTGAAATCATGGCAGGTGAGGGTGTTTTCGAATGTGTTTGACCAATCACTGTATACTTATGTCACGGGTAGTACCAGATATACTGGTTAGACCCTGCTCCGGAGTAGGAGCTAATTTGGTTCTCAAAAAAGGCAGTCCAGTACTAAAATCACACCCAATTCTGGTGGTGTTAAAACACCAATAAGTGGGTAGTTTCACAATTAGTTCTGGTTCTATGAAATGGTTCCTGCTGTGCGAAAGGCCCTGTAGTTGGCCACTAGTCCAGGCTGACTCATGTAAAGTGATGCCCAGCTGAGAAATGTTGTCCTTAGGACAGAAGTAAAAGATAGGTTAGTTGGGGTCTAGTGCATTAGCTTTATATTGCCTTCATTAAGTGATTGAACAAATTTTTTTTGGCGAACAATAAATTGGTGAAAAAAAAACATACCTACATCCAAACATTTTGACTTCAGTAAGAAACCACCAAGAAGAACATCCTATCAGCCACAGCTGCATGGCCATGGTTTGTTTTTCCCCACAGAAAGCAACATAGCTCACTTTTTGTTGTAAGAGGTACTTTCAAAATCTACGGTTATCAACTACCATTAAAATGTTTCAGGATTACTTATATTATACAATTTTATTATTTTAAAAAGTATTTCAAAAATATTTATATTTCAAATAAATGCTTATAAAAATAAAATAAAAAAAGTTTCTATTAATCAAAGAATCCCCCAAACAATGTTTTCAGCATTAATTGTAAGAAATGTTTCTTAATATGCCAATCAGCATATTAAAATGATTTCTGAAAGATCGTGTGGCACTTAAGACTGGAGTAATGATGCTAAAAAGTCAGCTTTAACTTCATAGGAATAACTTACATTTTTAAATATATATAAAAAAAAAAAAAAAGACTACATTAAATTGTAAGAATTTTTCAGTATATGACAGATGCATTGTATTTTTCCAATAAATGCTGCCTTGGTGAGCATAAGAGACTAATATAACAATATATTAGCGACCCCAAACTTGGTAGTGTAAATACAAGGTTATTGCTCTTCTGTATTCTATACACAGCAGATGGCAGCTATCACACAGTGTATTAGATGATTGTCTCTGTTAGCACAGTGCTAATACTTTCCAAACCTCAAATTCTCAGACAGTTGCGTGACTCAGCCTGTTGTAAAGTGACACTTTAGTGACGCATATAATCTATAACCGTTGGAGGCCTCTATTGAGTTCTAAGTCAGTACGTACTGGAAATTGCTCAGGCTTTGTGTCACAGTCAACTCTGTCACTCTCTGTCCGTCCTTGGGTTGCTAGGATATTAATGCCCAACATTATCCACTACATTACTCCTATCATTTTTCCAAAGTCATGGCAATAGTACTGAGAAGAGTGATGTTTGGTTTTACTCTGGTGACGGTTACATGAAGCCACAGAGATAGAAACACAACCGTAAAATTAGGTTTTCTAATTTATGAACTTGTTTGTAGGTCTGCACATTTTTTAGTCTTCTGTCAAAAATTATATCAGACTATATATGTGTATGGCCATAAAATATAATAATTATTATTATAATTGATGCCACTACTAAGTTAAAATATTAAAAAAAAAAAAAATACTATTTTATTATTAATTGTATATTGCCTATTAAGTTAAATACTATAATTAATGGGAGATTTATTCCCCATAGCATTTTGTCCAAAAACGTCTTCAGTTTGTCTAGCGCTCGTGTTTTGGTAGTCAAGGTTAGTTGTTATCAAGAGCTTACTGAGGATTTCTTAATGTTGTGAGCTCTGTCAACATTAGCATTGCGAGGTATGCTAATGCCTCTGCCTCAGCTAGCATCTGTCGCACCTCACTCTCGCTATTCTTCTGACCTACTCCATCCTTAATCCTGCCTATTCACAGCTGGCCTCGCACAGCGTGGGTTCCTTTAGCTTTTGATGTCAGTCATCAACCCCCTTCCCAAGCCCTCTGTCCTGCTCTCTCCCGGCCACTTCCTTTGGAATGCCTCCACTCTCCATCCCACTCACTCGTCCCTGAATATTTCCCCCTCCAGGCCTCCCTGTTTTCCTCCTCTCTCCCCCTCGTGCTTTCTCTCTCTCTCTACATGTCAATGGGCCAAACACAAAGGCTCCTTTCAGGCCCGCTTGGTTTAAATTCTTCCCTATAGGAGCGCTGGCACACAGGTGGAATAAGGGGAGAAGGGACCCCTCTTATAAAGATGAAGCCCCTTTGTTATCTAACCTCTCATTTTCTGAATTCATGATGTTTCATCAACTATATATTAGATATGGGGTGATTCAGAAAGTCAGTTTTTGCCATGTGGAGGGGATGCACTGATAGCTTAGTGAGTCTCTGCTCACTCACTTTTTTCTTTTTTTTTTCTGGGATATGAGGTTCTTTACCCAAACAGTAGATAGGAAAAGTTTTAGAAAGAACCTTGACTCTTGACTCTTTTCACCTCTCGGCTGGATTTGAGCTCTAATTTTACTCTCTTATGTAGTCCTGACAGACCAGAACACTCTGTAGAGTCAGTTCTTAGCACTTCATGACCTGGATTTCAGGGGTTGTACTTCGTTTTTAGTTCTAGAGATTAGATTTCCACCACTGATCAATACTTGCATTTCATCACCAAAGCAGCAATCTGCTGACATCACTGCCTATGTCATGTTGATTGCAGTTCCTGAGGACGTGTGCAGATGTCTTCCGGCTTCTGCCCTTTCTGGTCTTTATCATCGTTCCATTTATGGAGTTTCTGCTTCCTGTTGCACTGAAACTTTTCCCTAACATGTTGCCGTCCACCTTTGAGACACAGTCCAAAAAGGTAAGCTGACCTTTTGAGGTTTAATCTGCAAAAAGACCTTGTTTTTCTGTCCTAGTAACACCTCTTATGCATCTAATTATACAATACTTGTACCACACCTATTTGACCTCATATCATCTCTCTCTCTCTCTCTCTCTCTCTCTCACACACACACACACACACACACACACACACTCTCTCTCTCTCTCTCTCTCTCTCTCTCTCTCTCTCTCTCTCTCTCTCTCACACACACACACACACACACACACACACACACACACTGTCTTTGTGTTTTGCAGGAGGAAAGACTAAAGAAGGAGCTGAGAGTGAAGTTAGAGATGGCCAAGTTCTTGCAGGACACAATTGAGGAGATTGCACTAAGAAACAAAGCAGCCAAAGGCAACGTTACCGAGGAGTTCTCCACTTTCTTTCAGAAGGTAGATCATAGTCACACTTGCTCAGAACTCATCCTGAAAAACCAACACTACTGCTGGCCAAGTGATCAAAACACAGGGCTGTATTGCCCCCATGTGGTGATGCTTATGACTGCTTACTCATAAGCACCATGAATGAGAGTTTTCTCTCTCTTCCCTTTCCTCTTCTCTCTCAGATCCGTGACTCGGGAGAAAGACCCAGTAATGAGCAGATCATACGTTTCTCTAAGCTGTTTGAAGATGAACTGACTTTAGATAACCTGACACGGCCGCAGCTGGTGGCTCTGTGCAAGCTTCTGGAGCTGCAGTCCATCGGCACCAACAATTTCTTGCGCTTTCAGCTCATCATGAAACTCAGAGCCATCCGTGCAGACGACAAGGTTAGAACTTGTCTTTACTTAAACGAGATTGTGTTTTAGCATTTTCTTATTTATAACAGTATGTTTTTTTTATATTATTTTATTTATTATTAATAAAATACAATTTTATTTATTATTAATTTGTTATTATTAATATATATATTTAATTGAACATTAAATCATTTTCCAATCATTTTTCTTTTTTTTTTGAAAGAAGTATCTATGCTCAGCAAGTCCTCATATATTTGAGGAAATTATAGATGTGTATATTTACTGTATATATAATCGTATGATAATAATAAAATATTATATTACTATATCATTTATTATATTATGATATTATTAAAATATAAAAAAACTATATTTGAATAAGTTAAATCTTCTTTACATTTAGTCATTTAGCAGACACTTTTCATCCAAAGCAACTTACAAATGAGGATAATGGAAGCAATCAAAATCAACAAAAGAGTAATGATATACAAGTGATATGACAAGCCTCGGTTATTCTAACATGTTGCAAGGTTTTTTTTTAATTATATGATAAATAAAAAGAAAACCGATAGAATAGAAAAAGAATAGAGCAAGATAGTGTTAGAGGCCTTTTTTTATTTTTGTTTATTGTATAATAAATAAAAAGAAAACAGATAGATAGAATAGAGAAGTTAGTGTTTTTGTTTTCTCTTTTTTTTAAGAAAACAAGTAGTTAGTAAGTCTAAAAGTCTCCTTTTTTTAAAGAATAGAATTAGAATAGAGAGTGAGAGTTAAAGGGTCAAGTAAAGATGGAAGAGATGAGTTTTTAGAATTTGTTTAGAGTTAGAGTTGGGGTTTTAGAGTTGGGCAGCTCATTCCACCGGGAGGGAACGTTAAATGTAAAAGTCAGTGAAAGTTATTTTGTGCCTCTTTAGGGTGGCACAATAAAACAAGCTTCTAGAGGGCACACAAATATATAATATATGTTTATATATTAAAATGATAACATATGTATAAATTGTATAATATAATGTATATATTGTATATGTATTTAATATATTAATAATATATATATTATTTATTACTGTGATGAAAAAGCTGAATTTTCAACAGTCATTACTCCAGTCTTCAGTGCCTCTTGATCCTTCAGAAATCATTCTCATATGCAGAGTTATAATATTTATTATCAATATTGAAAACAGTTGTGCGTCTTAATTTTTGTGACCACATTTTTTCAAATTAGAAAGTTCTAAAGAACAGCATCTATTTGAAATGGAAACCTTGTGTGGCATTATAAATGTCTTTACTTGCTGATTAAAATGATGAATGGTATTGTACATAGTTAGATTTATTCAACATACATTTATAGTCACCATAGCTGTTACACTTTAAAAAAATAGTAAAATGTCTTATGTCATTATGTATTTAGTGCATAAGATTTCAGTGCAAATTACAATTATCATGAATTTCTATGAATTGAATTTCTATGAATTTCATGAATTGATGAGTCCTAGCTGATGTCTTTGCATCTGTGTGTGTGTGAATGACAGCTGATAGCAGAGGAAGGAGTGGACAGTCTGAATGTGAATGAGCTGCAGGCAGCGTGTCGTGTGAGAGGGATGAGAGCTCTGGGGGTGACGGAGGAGAGACTCAGAGAGCAGCTTAAACAGGTAACGCATGCTTTTCACCTCTTCAATGATTACTTCCTAGTAATATGTCTTCTCATCATGTATTTCACACTTCTGATCATGTCAGTGGTTGGAGCTTCACCTCAATCAGCACATCCCCACATCTCTGCTGCTGCTGTCCCGAGCTATGTTCCTGCCAGACACGCTGTCCCCTGCGGACCAGCTTAAAACCACACTACAGAACCTGCCAGAGATTGTGGTATGTACTGCAGAATGTATATTATATTTACAATTCTATGTATGGTCATTTCATTAAAAACTGTATGGTTGTATACATGTAGCAAGTGCTTCTGGTTTGTGTAATGACAGTGTGATGTTTGTTTGTGCATTCATAGACTAAAGAGGCGCAGGTGAAGGTGGCAGAGCTGGACTTCTCTAAAGTGGATAACAAAACCAAGCTGGAGGCCACGCTGCAGGAAGAGGCAGCTATCCAGCAGGAAAACAGAGAGCGGGAGCTGGAGAGACTGGCGGATGCTGCAGAGAAAGAAAAGGAGCAGGCCGCACGGGTCATTAGTCACTTTCAGTCTGACAGTGATTCCTGCGTCATATCTGTAGTGTAGTTGAAATATTCATGGATGGTTTTATGTGTGTTTCCAGGAGGCTGAGGTGATGGAGATGGAAGCAGAACGACGGGTGGATGCAGAGCATGCTCTCTCCAGTGTAGACGTGGCCATCCATTCAGAAACACTACGAGATACTGCACCAGTGCTAGAGGGCATTAAGGTAAGATGATCTCTCTTTCGCTCTCTCTCTCCCTCTCTCTCTCCCTCTCTCCCTCTCTCTCTCTCTCTCTCCCTCTCTCTCTCTCCCTCTCTCTCTCTCTCTCTCTCTCTCTCTCTCTCTCTCTCTCTCTCACTCACTCACTCACTCACTCAGTCACTCACAAGAGAAAGTTTTTCACTTAAATTTAAATGAACTCTGAAGATATATGAAATCACTTTTAATGAATATTGTTAACCAGTCAGTATGTTTTTAAATGTTTTTTATTAATATTTCTGTTGTTCAGAAATGATTCCATTAAACCAAAAGGGACAATGCCATTCATAATGCTCAAAAAGTGCTGTTCTTTTGAACTTTGAATTCATTGATATTAAGAAATCTTTGAGCACCAAACCTGCAAATTAGAATGAGAAATAAATTAAATGTATATATATATATATATATATATATATATAAAATAGAAAACAGTTAGTGTAAATTGGAATAACTACTATTACTGTGTTTTTGATCAAATAAAGGCAACCTTGGTGAGTGTAAGAGCAGTTAAGAGCAATCAAAAAAAATCTTACTGATCCCAAACTTTTGAGAAAGTAGTGTATATTACTGATAAAATGGTATTTGTTAATGAAAGCTATTATAAAGTGTCGTATAACCCTTTTAAGTTATTTTCTGTCATGGCTATAAACACGGACGTATAGGCCCATTCTACTTGAATTGGGAAAACATCTGAAATATCCAATACTGTTCAATGTGTTGATATACTTGTTAATACATAAAATATCAGAATAAGTTTAACTTTCTTTAGCTGAAATCATTCAATAAAAACAGTCCAGCTAATTCACTCCTCTAACTTGATTGTGTTGTAGAACGGGATCTTGTGCATTCATGTCACGGGAACTGCTCTTTCTCTGTTTTCTCTGTGTTGTGTATCATTCTGCGTGTGTATTTCTTCAGTTCGAGCAGTGGCAGAGGTATCTGCGCATTCAGGTTAGATGCTGAACCGCTCTCCATCTGGAGACCACCACACTGATGCTCTGCTCTCCCAGTCACTTTACTCTGTGCTTTTCCCACATTTACAGTTTCATCATCAGAACTTTTTGACTAGGGTTAGACTTAGACTCTTGTAAGGCTTCTTAATTTTTACCGTAACAGGCACAAGATAATTACGGAGTCATATGTACATAATATTGAGTTAATACAGTGAATTGAAAGAGCAGAAGCTTTTTGTGTGGTTATACCTGCATCCTCCTTTCCTCTTCACCCCAACACTCTGTTCCTTTGAGTATGTGTCTGTAGCGCATTGCAAATGAAACATGCTGCAAATGCTAATGCTGCTCCGAGACCCACTGAATTAGCCCTGCAATGTGTTTCAGTTGGCTTTAGTGACCTTTCTGTAATGGAAGACCTTCCTTTCCTCTGACTGATCCTCTTATAAAAGTGCAACCTCTTTATCTCTCTTAGAGCTGTAATCGGGCCTTAAAAGTTAGACCCGACAGGACCCGAGCCCGACAAGTACATTTTGATTGACAGCTTTTTTAAAGCTCGAACCCGTTTACAGCCCGACATTATTAAAATGTGCGCACACACACAGATCTTTTGCCTTTTGTCAACAATGAGTAATTTATTCATGTTTTAACATAATTTACTCATAACTAACGTAGACTAGACCACTTGGAAGTTGGAATAAAGAAATAAAATAAGTCCTCTGTGACATCGTAACATCTCAGCATTCTAGACATAGGCTCATTTAGCCTATAAATAGACCAACGCACCAATAAAACGAGTCATTTAATGTAATGTAATGTTGGTCCATTTTGTGCATATTTCCATAATTAAATGTTTTAGATTTTGTCCAATTTCCTAAGCTTGCACCTAACCTGCACCAAAATGTCAAGTTTACCACTGATTCAAAGGTTCCCCAACACCGTTTTGCGTGTTCCCTAGAGAAAGTGTTGATGGACAATGTGTGTCATCTTTTCAGGGGGAGGAGATCACGAAGGAAGAGATTGACATGCTGAGTGACGCCTGCACCAAACTGAAGGAGCAGAAGAATCTCCTCACCAAAGAGAAAGAGGAGCTGGAGGACCTGAAGGATGACGTGCAGGAGTACAGTGAGGTGTGGACCATAAACCAACGGGCCATTCTCATTTCTGTTCTAAGCATTTAAACATGTGATATCCACTGTTTCTCTACAGGACCTAGAGGAGATCAAGCGAGAGCTGTCCAGAACAGGACAGGAGAAAGTGGTGGAGGAGTCTAAAGCAAGCCAACTTCTGTCGAAGCGGGTCAACCGCATGATTAGCAGAATGGATAAGATCATCACTGAGCTGGAGAAGGACAAGATTGTTCTAGATGGACAGATGGACAGTGAGACCACACCGCCAATTGGGTAAGAGTCCTTGATTTGCATGAGTTTGTATGGAATTGGGTTGGATGTTGATGGTGGTTTCTGTGTGTGTCATCAGTTATGCATGATGGGATATTGCAGTCAACACTGGGTGTTGTAAAATGGGGGTGGACGAACAACCTAACAGCAGGTTGCGCACGCGATCCAAAAGAAAAGGGTTCCCAGTCCAATTAAAAACCTTTTTTTTTTGTTCTTTTTAGATTGTTCTTTGAGAAACATAGTGACTTGCCAAGGTAAGGACAGGAGAGACATATCGCCTTTCTTTTGTTTTTCATCATCAAAAACATTAACTTAAAAATATGGAATAAACGCCATATTTTTTTAACCAAATAGGTATGAGGGGGTATGAAGTGTTTATGTTTTATTTAATATTTTAATCCATCAGTAGTCTGCTTGCCATTTCCTTAATGCTGGTTATTGTGGATTTAATCAGTTTTGATCAGGATTGTGCTGTGAAATCTTGTTCTCAGTGCTGCAAGTATTTCAAGGCCTTGATTTTTGTCTTCTGCAAATAAGGCTTGTATGATTTAGTCATAAGATTAGTGAATACTTTTCTCATTAATGACTCTAAAAACTCTTCTGGGAACCCTGCATGGCTATCTTGGCATGCGATTGGTTGATCTGTGAACTTAACTTCCTCGCCCTCCACCATCTTACTCTTTGTGTTATCAAGTATCAAGTCTGTTCCTGTCCTACAGGGAGAACCTGATAAGCATCAACGAGCTCATTGGAGTCATGAAGCAGATCCAGAACATCCCTGAACACAAGCTGCTCAGCATCGCAGAAGCACTCGATGAAAACAAAGATGGCAAGATAGACATTGATGACGTCTTAAAGGTAACAAGATGGGACTTCTTTGGTCCCTCATTGATTTTTTTTTTTCTTGTTTTGTTCCTGTCTGAATTTGATTTTGATGTTGATGTTTATCTGATGTCTGTGTTTGTGTGGCAGGTGGTAGAGCTGATCGATAAGGAGGACATCGATATCTCCACCAACCAGGTGGCAGAGATCATGGTGATGCTGCAGAAGGAGGAGAAGCTGTTGGAGAAAGAGAAAGCCAAAGAGAAGGTTGAGAAGGAGCAGGCAGCTAAAATCCAAAACTAGACTTTCCATGTAGAGAATGGAAAAGATCCTGAAGCTTTTGAAGATTTTCAGGTTCATTAATATGTGTTAAGAAGCTTCAGAGCGAGACTGAAAACAGTGCTGACGTCCCATATTGATTCGTGTGTGTGTATATTTAGAACAAAGAACAAACTTTGCTTTGTTCAAGGAAGACCGTTGTATAATTAATGAATTAAGATGTTTATTTATTAATAACATTAAAAAAGTGATGCACTACGGAGCCCTACACATGACATACAGAAAACAATAGAAATTAAGGCCACGAATTAAAAATGTGTTCCTTTGATTTAGGGAAGTAATCCCCAAGTTTAACTAAATTAGAAGGAAGGAGATAAATAGTACAATTTAACTAAGTAAGAACGAATTAAGATGTGTGAACGATTTCTTAATTCATGGCCATCCTATCGTTTATTAGTCATGTGTGAGGCACCGAAAGAAAATGTGTTAATTTATTCTCAAAAAAGACCCTCTTAAAGGTGAAATGTGTCATTTCTGGCACAAAACGGACTGTTTGTTTGAGCTGTTTTGTTGAGCTGGTCATTACAACATCAGCGACCAATAACATGAGTTTGGGGTGGAGCTATCTTTGTGTAACAGAAATGGCGCACTTCAGCTGTAAGATGCAAAAACTTACCAACTTTTTTCTCATGATTTAACACCCTGGCGGTGATGTAATTTCCTGTGATCTGAGGACCTCTCCTCTCTTTGCACATCACATCACCTGTCACCATCATTCCACTACTCGTCCAGTTTTATTCTGTTGCAGTTTTATTTTTCAGTTAAATCTTTGAGATTCTTGAATTTAACTCAGAAGATGTTGATATCACTCTCAAGTTTTTTCAATAACCAAAGAAGCTGTGTTGCAGATCTTCTGCTTCATTCATACATGTACGATCCACCAAGCACTGCGGCTTTGTAGCTTCTGCACGGACTTGAAGATGGTGGCTGAGACTAATTTGATTTATTTCGCTCCTACCTTGAATTGATTTCAGCATCACATTTACATTGTGGCCTTCAGTAATTGAAATCCCTTGTCCAAAGTAAACTCAAGGGATTAACTTGAGATAATATAGCTGTATATCATTGCTAGTATTTGCATTGTTTACTAGCAGGAAATATCCGTCTCTGTTAGCTAGCTTGGGCTAATGATAGATGAAGTGTGTTTGTGGATGTCTGTATGTGCTGGGAACCTAAAAGGGAAAAGATGGAGCTCAGTGCAGACAGAATCCGGGTACAGCTCAGCCTACAGTCTTTATGTGACCTGGATCATCCCTCTCTCCTTACATGGAGATAGTGGCAGCAGTTCGTCTCGTAACAGAGTACCTACAGTAACTGGAATGTGTCCATCAGCATGAGACTCGCACACTAGGCTAGCATAGTTTCACAGGGCACATAAGGCAGGAAATACATCATCTGAACCCTAAACATGTCATAGTGAGGGACCAGCATGTCTAACCTCAAAACGCTGACCGAGAGTCTGGGTGCCTATTTCACATTGTGTCCCTTAAAAGAATAGTTCACCCAGAAATTAAAGATTTTCTTTTTTTTTTTTTTTTTTATGTAGAACACAAAATTATATGTTTAACAGAATGTTCATGCTGCTCTTTTCCATTCAAGAGAAAATAAGTCATAAATGTTTATAACCACATGAGGGTGGGTAAATGTTGACAGAATTTTCATTTCTGGGTGAGTTGTCGGTAACTTACCTATAGGGGTCTCCAAGTACAGTAATGGCATTTAAGCCTTCAAATATTTTCATGAATTAGTATTAATTTACCGTTTGCTAGAAAAAGTCCATGAATGTCCAAGTATTTTATGCTGACGTGTAATTGCACTATAATTATTGAGAGCTTTATTTTTTGGCGTGTTGATCTAGACTCAGAAAGATGCATGTAATGTCTGATTGCACACCGAGAGATATTTTGAGGAAACGTACACTTGAATTTTTTAAGTGGTAGAGGGGACGAAGTGAGAATATTGTGGAAAAGTATAAAGATACCTTGCTTATTTGTGTTTTGTTTAGCAATTTTAAAAAGAGTTTTCAGATTCATTCATAACAGATGGTGCATGTGCACATATAAGTGAGCACAGCTGGAAGAGAGTAAATCTATTGATGTAATTGCCCTTGGAACCTCATTTTCTGCTTAAGCTAATTGAAATGTATTTGATTTATTATATATTTTCCCCTTTTAAGGCCAGTACATTTAGTCTTTCAAGGTTTTTTTTTTTCTTTGACCGTCCTGCATTTTAGAAGGTTCAAAGCCTAAATACTGTTATGCTAATTAACTAAATCATTTGTGAAAATGAGAGTGCTATGTGCAAAAAAAAAGGATAAAAAAAGAATTTTATTTTATTGTTCATACTACCTATGTAAATATACTATTTACATACAAGTGGGTACAAAGTCAAATAAAATGAACTGATCTTTAAGTTGAATATTATCTTTTTCTTTATTTCTGTCTCCATGTAATCCATGTGCATCTGCATGTTTCATATATCTTATTTTTTGTCTTCATCATTCAATTGCTTTAACATCTTTTCACCCTCCCTGCTGCATTATTCACCTGTTACCACTGACAGCATGGTATCAGATCCAACCTATCTTCTCTGTAGTAATGATTAAATAAATAAATTTGACTTTTAATATAAGTTTAACTTCAGTTTCATATGGTTATATAATATGAATATAAGTGTAACTTGCATTTAAATCCAGTAGCCAGTGCACAGAGAACACAGGTTTAAAGCACACTTAAACTGAACTAGACTAGTATGAAATTAAATGACACTTTATTAAGAAATCGAGATCGCCATGTTTGCATGTGAGGCTGCAGACAGGTATTCGGAGCACTTGACTATTATTATTATTATTATTATTATTATTACCGTTTTGAAAATGGCTTGCCCTTCTCTTATAATGCAACAGAACTGCTACATGGTTTGTTTCATAACTTGACTGTTAAGGATCTGGTATATGATTTAAATGTAATATTTATAGATGCAAGTCTTGGGGTACGATAAAACATTGAGGTTATTCATAATAATTTTGTTTGAGTAAAAATTAGCTAAATTTGCCAGACCACTAGGTGGCGCTATAGTTTTAGATGATAAAAGTAATCACAGCCATGTCAACATATTTGTAACTGCAATTCTGTTCATTATGTCAAACCCGGTGTGGTGCATCAGTTAAATGCTAATGTTCTACATAATTACCACACCAGTTCAGCGTACCGTGCTTTTATATGAGCAGATCATACACTTTCAGAAAAAAGGTATAAAAGTTGTCACTGGTGTGGAACCTTTTAAAAAGGTGCTAATGTGTACAATTTAGATCACAGGTACACTTGAAGAACTAATGTGTACCTTCAAAGCGCTAATAAGCACCTTTTAGGAGTAAATGAGGTACAAAGAAAAAAAAAAGTACTGCTTCATTGACAGCTTCTGTACCTTTTTTTTTTTACCTTTTTTTTTCTGAGAGTGTACTGACAACAGACTGTGACGAGTATTCATATAAACACTACCAATACAGAAAACAGTCAGCTTATAATAAATGTCTTAAATTCAAACAGTCGGACACCCAGACTAAAAAATGACTTAAAATTATGCCGTCTACAATAATAACCTGTGAAGACTTGAAAGGGCTGAATAGCTGGAGGGAGAGCCACAGTAAATCACGCTGCCCTGTAAGTAAAGCCATGTGGGCCGGTAAGAGGACACTGCTCTGTGTAAAAGAACTTCTTGTTTGTGCTGACACAAGTTCAACAGCTCTTCTCTGGCCAGCCACTGCGAGAGTCTTTAGTTTAGGTGTGTAGCGCGGTGAAAGATTACATCTGATGTATGTATTGGATGTTGTTTGGAGTCACTTTATAGACATAACAGTGCTGAGAGCAATCTAAAACATTAAATGCATGCTTTGTTTATGTTCAGTAAGATACTCTGTCTCTCTTTCTCTCAATCTCTCCCTTTTTTTGTATTCTATATAGAAATATGTGAGAAGACGTGGAGAACTTGCTCATCTGCAACACACTATTGCTTTATGTAATTCGCTTATTCTCAGTATGTAACAATCTTTGTATTTTCCAATACACAGATGCTGATATGTTCATATAGCACTATATGAATAATTTTAATGAATTTGATTTTGATATTTATTTAAAACAAATGTTTACTAACAGACATAAATCACATAAAAAAAGGATTTGTACAGAAAATATCTGACCAATCAGAACAGTTGGGAGTCGGGCTTCCTTATTGTTAGACCATTTGGGATGTTTTGTATTTTTTTAGACACCACTACTGACACATTTGATTAGCTGTGTTTCTTAAAATTGTCTAGAAAGATGGTGCTTGGTTGGTTTTCTTTTTTTCATATATTTGGACCACAGAATGTTTGAGAGTATGTGTGAAGTATTACCATCAAACAGAAGTCATTAATCATGCTGTATCACTGTAGCAGCTGTATATTCATATTGCACTGTACTGAATGGCAGTAGATTTTTCACATAAGCTCTTTCACTGTCCTGAGAGATGCCAGTTGAATGTACTTTGGTGCAATGAAATTTAGTTGTAAAGTTTTTTTGTTTGTTTGTTTTTTAGATTGGGTACAGATATGTACCAGAATTTTGCTAAATAAAAAAGCCAATAATAAATTGTCATTGTGTGCATACACAAACATACGCGCTTCCATTACTGGAAACCTGTTTGTCTCAGCGTAAAAAAAATAAATGGTGAGATTACATCTCACAGTGTGGCCTATTTTATACAATAATTCACAGTTTCCTTTTTTATTTTTTACTCTGAAGTAGAAACGGCTTTTATATTCCATAGACTGTTGCTTTGTTTGTTGAATGTTTCTAAACAGATTCAGAATTGTGCAAAAAGACATGGCGTCAACGCAAAATGCCAGTGTGTGTAAGATCAGTGTGCTCTTGTGTCGACCTGAGATGGAATTACATATCAAAACAGTTTTGAAAGTTTGTCTTTGGAGAGACGTGTATTGGTGGGAAAACGCAGTGGAAAGAGTGCATGGAGGCTGGAGAATGCTCATGGAGCAAACATTTACACTAGACTTACGACACTGAGATGTTGCTGACGTCAGGAGAGAACACTTAACTTCATTCTCTCCAGCTCACTTGGCTCACACTAGACTGTGGGGCACTGAGACTTCAGCTGGGCATGACGTGTATCAAGGGGTCAAGGTTTGGCTGGTTAGCATGGCCCTGTAAGCACCTGCTGGTGCTGGATGATACCATAATTATATACTCTGTGTGACTTCCATAAATGGCCATTCATAAGCATATATCGTGACTAAATAAATTAAAACAGGTTTAAGTCCAGATTTCTCATCTCAATTGATCTGATGCTCTTCTTAAAGGGAAGTTCATCCAAAAATGAAAATTTTGTTGTCATTTACTCACTTTCATGTCGTTCCAAACCCATAAGAGTTTCTTTCTTATGTTGAACATAACAGAAGATACGCTGAAAAAAGCTGGTAATCAGATATTCCCCATTGACTTACATATTCTTTCTTTCCCTGCTGTGGAAATCAATGGGGAACAACAATTGTTTGGTTCTTTAGAATTTTTCCAAATATCTTCTTTTGTGATGAACAGGGGAAAGAAACTTTGATGACAAAATTAAAAATTTTGGCTTAACTATTCCTTTAACATCATTTAATCTGAATATAAACATTTTTTAAAAATGATCTATATTGTTGCTCTGGAAAATAGTTATCTGTGTATTGTATTTTGAAACAAATTTGCCAAGAATTGACAAACAGAATTGGCACAGAAGACCCTGAAGGCTTCTTGCCCCAGTTTTAGGGCCATCTTACCCCAGCTGTGCGGGGTATAATTATTATTATTTTTTCTATGACAACTAAATTATCAAAACTAAATTATAAAATATATATATATATATATATATATATATATATATATATATGTATATATATATATATATGTATATATATATTATTTTATTTATTTCCCTTTGGCTGTTGCAGTATTATATGCCCACGATCAACATATATCTATAACAATTTCAAAGTTAATGCTTATTATTCTTAAGGGGTGACAATAAGGCGACAGAATCTGAGCCGTTTAAATGCTAATGTATTTGACCATTAGGGGGCAGTGTATGACACATATAAAAGATTTTTGATCTTTTATATATTTGTCTCTTATATATTTGAACGTATTTGTCGTTTTACTCTGCTCATGCAGGGTAACTGTAATGAGAAAACAGCAGAACTGAAACCGTCATGGCAGGGGACAGAATCACACGGTGTGTGGTCTAGTAGCCATGTATGTGTCACACGATGGGCTTAATATCACCATAAGCTTATTGCAATAGAAACATCTTTTGCATTTTTTCAAGATTCTCTTGGTCTCTTGTCCTTGTTGTGACTGATTTATGTTTTCCAACTGCAGGGATATTATTGGATGGCACGCTGAACTACACACCGCACTCAAGCAAACTCCTCTCTCACCATGAGTTCCCAGTCTGCCTGTAATAATATTGTTCCTCAAACTCTTCTGCAAACACATCACCTCTTTACTCCCCGCTCCCCTCAGTTAGCCTGTGTCGCGTTGGCGCCAGCAGTCACCAGAACTCTGGCACAGAGGCCAGGAAACGTGGTTATCATGCCAACCATTGTGGTCAGTAAGAGGAACGCTTATAGCCCAGTAACGATGATCTCCACAAGTCATGAGAATCCAGAAGAACTGAAGAAAAACAAACAGCGATGGCCTGCGTTGGAAAAAGACCACATGCAGCAGTTTCGATATTCTGAGGTTTGCCCTGGCTTGAGTTTGAAATGCTGCAATAGGATCGCTTACTCACAGCAAAACGTCTGTGGGATCTGCTGTGTGTATGCCAGCCCAGGGGTCTCGGCTGGATCCGCTTTACACATGCAATCCATCCGGTGTGTGTGTGATGCAAACTCACATGGGTTAAACATACTGCTCACAAACACATCCCGGATCATGTTTGAGTTGATGAGGAACCGATGACAGCCGTGTAGAATTCTCTAACTGCTGGCATGTAGCATTGCTTCTGTGGTATACTGTAAACTGTCTCTGTCCCCAGTTGGGCCTGACTAAAGTACAAAAACATCAGGCCGGTATCGCCATATGACTGGAATAGTAAATATTGACCTTTTCTGTTGCCTTGCCCTGTTCTCTTTTCTGTGATTGTTTGATGTAATGTGCAGCTTGAGCCTTCAGTCATTGGGTTCAGTCGATGGAAGTGAAGGATTGAGTGCGTGTTGTGAGGAAATACAAAACCAAAACTGTGGTGGTATTTCAGCCATTAGCAGACCGGGCTATGAAATACGGATATAATCTGGTGATGTTTATAGAACCAATTAGCTTTAGCTAAATAAATATCATGAATAATTTCAGGCCAGTTTCCATGTGATGCAGGCTTTATTTGAGTTATATTTAGGGGTGGGCGATATATCAGTAGACACGATCAACCGGTAGAAACTGGTCAACTGGTAGAGATTTTGGACTATCACCTCATGGTTACAAGCTCAAATGATATTGTTGTGCTACATGGCCACAAAAACGTATCGCTTGCATGCATTTTTAAATATTGCTCTTTAAAAACAATTGATTTTAAGCCGTTGAAATGCAATCAGCAACAAACGAGAACTCATTTCACTATATACACACTGTCTGAGTGACTGTTTCTGAGTGCTGTCAGAGAGGCGAGTGCACATGAAGACGGTGCTCAAAGAGCACGGAAGTATTGAATGTAGCAATTTTTGCTGCTTTATAGGCCTGAAAGTTTAAATACATACATATGTATGTGTCAAAATGCCCATCTTGGCAAGTATCTTTGTAAACACAATGATTTAGGTGCTGAGTGAAAGCAAACAGCTGAGAAAGAAAACACTTGTGAAACAGAATATTAGATCCGGGCAGCTCTTAAAGTGACAGCAGTCTAATATTCCTGCTGTCTGTCCTTAAACAAACAACAGAAGAGAGAAATCTCTCACAGCTCTTGACTAAATCACTTTTAAAACTTTAATAAAAATAAATATATATTACATTTACACATTGGAGAATGTGCAGTGTTTTAATACATTTAACATTTATGTAGCATTTATTTTTTATTTGTAGTACAGTATTTCTTTTGTCCGATTGCTTGTCCTATTATTTTCTTATTCTTTTTTTAATCACCGACTGTTTACTTGTATAATATATAATCAAAATATTGAGAAAATCGCTTTTAAAGTTGTCCAAATTAAGTCCATAACAATGCAAATTACTAATAAAAAATTCTTTTTATATTTACGATACGAATTTTACAGAATATCTTCATGGAACACAATCTGTATCTAAACAGTGTATTGTTGGCTGTTGCTACAAATATACCCTTGCGAATTATGACTGGTTTTTGTGGTCCATGGTCAAATATATATCATTATTGTGAAATAAAATTACTCACATCATTATATAAGATTTTGGGTCATCGCAGATCCCTATATACATACATAAATATATATGTGATTTTACATGTCAAGTGTGGTTTACATGTCCTTAAAGGAATACAGGAAGATAAAGGGTTAAAAAACATATATGTCTCTAGTGCATGTTTACACACACACAAAAAAAACAGCGCAGTAGAACACAAAACAGCATTCTGCGTGAATGATCTGGAGGAGGTTCTAGCAATGCTAACATTTCTTTTGGCGGCCACACACCAAATGATTTTAGGCCCAATTTACACTCATCCAACAGTTTTCTGAAGATCAGCAAAAAAAAAGTCAATGTTTGTTCACGTTACGTGTGATGATCGCATAGTGTGAATTATTTACAATGAGATCTGAGAAATGCACAAATGTCTGAGAAATATGTAGTAGGCTGATATCCGGACCTGTCTGCGACTTCTCGTGTGAAATGTGTTTTGACTGGAAATGACATCAGCGGAACTGGACTGCTAACCAGACTCCATCATCACCCAACATCATCCTGACCTCACTGTGCTCATGTGTCTGATTAGGAGCAAATCCCTGCATCCATGTTCCAACATCTATTGGAAGCTTTCCCAGACAAACGCAGCCAATTAGAAGGAAGGGACAAACTCCATACAAAAGTTGTGATGAAATGTAAATAGAGATTTACCTCCTTATTGTGACGTAGACCTGTGTGAAACTTCTCAGACGTTGAGATGGTTGAGTTGTGGGCATCACACTCAAGTAGAGAAAGTTGAACATGAGAAACATATTATGATAAATCATTCACAATATGGTCTATAACACATTTAGAAAACACAGCGAAATTTCATTTTGTGCTAACTTTAATACAAATTGTGTAGAAGATGAATGTTCAATAAGCACTCATGATTGCAGTCTTGATATACTTTAAAGAATACCATGGTATTACTAAATCCAATTAACTAAAACCTATTTTAGAAGTATAGACTGTATTTGGTTCTAGGTCAGTTCATAGTGAGTCTGTGGGCTCCAGTGTGTAGTGTTATTAAACAGTGTTTGTGTGATTGTGTGTGTGTCAGGGCACTGCTGAGCAGGTGTTAGTGGAGCTGCTCTTTAAGAAGGCTGAACCATTGGCACAGCTCAGAAGGATGTGAAAAAGAGAGAGAAAACGAAAGAGTGGGAGTTGTGCAAGGGAAGAGAAGAGTTAAGGAAGAGGAAAGGAACTGGTGTAAAGTGGATTTCCTGGCTGGAAGACAGCTGGTCATTCTCATGGGACTCATTATAAATCTGACAATCCCGTGTTACACACAGCCTCATGTACATGCAAAACTAGGTCTCTGTTTGCCATGAATGTAAAGCCATGCTAATAATTTTTTTCTGACCAGCAACTCCCTTTCTTTCTATATCCTTTTGTGTATTTAAAGAGATAATTCACCCAAAATTTGAAATGCTGTCATCATTCAGATGTCTGGGGTTTTTACATGCAATTAAAGAAAGTTAGGGTCCAGTGTCGTTTCACTCGTTGTGTGCCAAAAACTGTTTAATAATTGTTCACACTAATATTCTATAATTGATTTTTGTTCCACAGACTAAAGTCAGTCATACAAGTTTGTAAAATAATGCGTCAGTGATGACAGAATTTAACATTTTGGCTGAATTATCTCTTTAAATGTCATTGAGTCACCTTATTCATTTGGTCCTCCTCAGTGACCAGATTTGACATTCTGATCATGAATATGGTTATGAGACTGTTCACAACTAAAATACTGAACACGATCTCCAGCAGGCAGGCTCATGGTTCACTCTCACAATCGTTATTTAGGGAACTGTGATAGACTGAACTGATTTTGCTATCTTCAGAGAGATCACATTGTAATAAGCGATATAAATTCAGAGCCCATCTGAGACATCTCATACATTTCTGATGCTCAAAAGCTCACTCAAACACGTGCTGTCTTGAACGTTATGTGAGTGGGAGACTGCTTTGTTCCTATAGTTTGGTCGTGAGCACCGAGACGGGATATTTTTAGAGCTTTATTATAGTGATGTATTGCATGCTTTTTTTGTAGGCAGTAATTTCTCAGTGTGAGACAGAACCTTGTTTGAGGGATAAATCATGGAAAGCCAGCGGTGGTGTTCAAGGATTTCTAGTTCGTATTACGATTTTATTATTAACAATATTTAGATTTTATATCTGAGTATGATGGTGCATATGTGTGTACGTTTATTACTATCCAGGATTGTGCAGTGATGAACTGCAGATCTGTGCACCTGGGAATCATGAGACGGGGCTCCACCCACTATAGCAGTGACATCATAGTGAACATTTGGAATGGGGCTGGAATAGTGACAATGATGGAAACTGTTAATCTGGGCCATTTAGTTCTCTCTTTTTGTAGTTTCTCTTTATTTTGCCTTTTTGTGCATTTCTGGTGCAACTTGACATGCTGCTTTAGATGCGGCCTACTTTGCAGTGTAAAGTGGTAAATCTAACTAGAATTTACCTGGATCATAACCCCTTGATGAGGTCCCATGCACCACAGTCCCATATGGTGCCTGTACATTTATGGAAATTAAATTTAAGACATTTAATTTAAGCAAAAAACAAAGAGGAAATTACAAAGCATTACGTATGAATTCTGATTAAGACAAGGGGAAAAAAATCTGATTTTATTTTATTTATTTATTTATTTTTATCATACCAGAAAATTGCATATAACTAATCCAGAAAAAAAATCTACAGTCATTCATACTATAGAATAGAAATAAATACTTTAGCACAGATTCATTAAATCGATCAAATGACAGTCAAGGCATTTATCATGTTAACTGTTCTTTTGAACTTTCTATTCAGCAAAAAATCTTCACAAAAATATTTAGAAGTACAAATTTTTCTGCATTGATAATAAGAAGAAATGTTACTGTCCAAATCATCATATTAGAGTGATTCTAAAAGATCATGTGACACTAAAGTCTGGGGTAATGATGCTGAAAATTATATTAATGATAATATTTTGCAGTATTACTATTCTTACTTTAATGAGCATAAGAGACATTTAGAAACATCTAAAAATCTTTCTGACCCCAAACTTTTGAACATTAGTTTATATAACAGTTCAACCCTGTTCCTGGAGGTTCCTGTCCAGATTTCAGCTTCAACTCAACAAACACACCTGAACCAACGTTTAAGAAGTTTTCTTAAGATTTTCTTATATATATAATATATTGTGGCATGTGTCAGGGGCAGGGTACTGAAAGATCAATCTGAGCAGAATCTGTAATCCTGTTTTCCTGTTTCCTGTTTTTTTGGCAGGTCAGGCCAGGGGAGAGTGGCAGCTCACATCAGTTCATGGTGGCCCAGAGCACCACTCTAATGTGCAGATGTCCATCTCAGACCAGATGAGCTCACAAATCAATAGCTGTCCTTTAAATCTTTGGGCCCCGCTACAGTCCCTGTATACCTGGTGTAGTTTACCAGCTGCCGTCAGCGCTCCTAGCTAGTCCCCGACCCAATCGCTCTCTGATTGGGACAGATGGCCATGCTGGAGTACTAGAGAGACCGGACTGCATGTCCATTTATTCTCATTAGTCAGGAGTCTGATAAAAAAACCCAATGCAGTCTAGCCGCTCATTTATTTGGTAAGAGCTCCAGCTTTCGAGGATATGGTTGGCTTCAGGTGCACAAAACCATACAGATTTCCATTAAAGGGATGACCCAAAAAATGAGAGTCCAAATGAATGAAATTTTTTACATGCAATTAAAATACATAGTAATCTTAAATATGGACCTAAATATCTTTTTTGAGTCTGTATAAAGCTTTGCTTCTTGTTTATACACACTCAAATATGATTTTTAGGTCCAAATCTCAACTGTTTTAATTATTTGAATCTAACTTGTTCCAAAGCCTTATTTAAACTGTTAAAAGAAAATGTTTAAAATTGTAATTGAAAAAATTCAGATTTGTGCTGATTCAAAGCAATTTAAAGAACTGCATTTAAAAGTTTGATCTAATCAAATAAAGTAGATTAAGATGTTTAATCATCATTTTCAGTGAACGTAAAGCTGTTAAGAAAGATTCATAAAGCATTTATTTTCTGTAATTACAGTCTGCTCCACACTCTCATATAAACTGCGTTTAAGATTATTTATCAGAGTTTATTTGGAGCTTCACAATCCTTAAGAAGAAAGAAGGTCAGACATTATTGGAATGATTTGAATAATTTATGACAGAATTTGCTTTTTTTTTTTTGGTAAGCTTCCTCTTTAAGTGTCTTTGCAGGTGGTACCCAAACCCCTCAGACTAAGTTAGTGCATATTGAGAGTGCACTAAAGACTTATGATTTTGTGTTCTTGTGTTTAGAGGTCACCGTGTCTCTCTCAAGCTGTGACTTCAAGCTTTTGAGGTGTCAGTGTGATGAGGACGTGTGCGTGAGAGAGAGAGATAGACCAACACTGAATGGCTTCCACGCCTGTCACCTTTCACAGAGCAGGAAACACATCCTGACGTTAAATGAATATTAAAGCCAACAGCTTCTTTTACTTAGGTTCACTTGGGGGGGGGTAGTGGTTGGGGGTGCTGCAATTATGTGTGCGCTCGCTTGTGTTTAATGTGTGTGCTCTTGTCGAGGTCTCCATCACCTTCCTGAAGGGGCGTGTCCCAGCTGTCAGAGCTTTGAATGACAGGTCACTGTGTGCCATGTACTTCAGTCCGGCCGTACAAATGACCCTCTTCCCTTCTCTCGGCTTTCCCTCAACCCCCTCTTATGTCCATCTTTCCATTCTTCTCACCTCTTTCATAAGTATCTCCATTGTGTTGCTTATGTTTTTAGCCTTCAGTGTTAAACGCGTGAAGAGCCCTCCTCATGGGCTGGACCCGCATATCCAGACTCATCATCAAACACTTGACTGCGAGCTATATAAAATCTACCTCCCCCCAACCGCTGGTATAAAGAGGCCTATTGTCTGCCGGCTGCTTTTGTGAATGTAGAATTATCGCAGGGGATCCTCTAAACCAATCTTCGAGCAACTGACAGCTTCATAGAGAAGGAGAGAAGGGGTGGAGGGGAGGGATGGATGGAGTCGGAGATCTGAAGCGGAGACTCCTGGGGGAGTTAAAGAGCTGCTGGCTGTAGTGAGACGGGACGACACGGGGCTACTTCCTGGTCATCGTTAGGGTCCGGCATCTGCGTTCAGTTCCAAAGCTCCCGCTTCCCGCTGATGCCTCAGCACTTCCCTCGCAACCATAGGATTAACTAGGAACATTCTCAGAAAGAGTAACGAACCGTTCGTCTCACCCTAGTAACTAATTGTATTAGGTTGTCAACTGAATATGACAGATTTAACATCTTTTCTTTTTGATATTCAGCTCTCGTTTCAATGACTGACAGATCCTGGTTTAGAGTAGGGATGTAAAGCCATTGGAAATGGTTTCTGTACTGCAACTGAAAAGTTTGGGAATACTAAAAATATGGCAATGTGGTGAATTTTTTTTTATTGTTTTCTCAACTGTCAAAGTACATATAATAAACTACTATATAACTCGTATTAGAATAAATTTATGAAAGATCATGTCATGGTTGCTGAAAATTTTGCTTTTCGATCACAGAAATAAACTGTTTCATTTATTTATTTATTTATTTTTATTTATTTATTTATTTTTATCAAATAAATGCAGCATTGGTGAGAATGAGGCTTCTTTTAAAAACATAAAAAATGGTGACCCCAAACAACCTTTGAATGGTAGTGTATTTTAATTTTAATTTTAATTTTAAGTTTAATAATAAAATACAATAAAAAATATATTTTTTTTTTAAAAATCTGTTTTTTCTCAGTTTTTGTTTTGCATCTTTCAAATATGACATGAGAAATCTCAGTGAGGTGTTGCATTAAAAAATAAATAAATAATAATAATAAAAAAAAACTTCTGTTAATCAGTCTTTGTCTGATATTTCAGATATTAAAACAGTATTTCAAGGGATTATTCCTAGTAAAAAATGCAATATATTTCAAATAATTTTTTCATTCTATAGATTTAAAACTATTTACTGATTTATCGCTTGAGACTTGCTGATATAAAAATTATAATTCAACTTTATTTGGACTACCGCTTGTGCACAATGCATATTTCATATTATTAAGCCTAAAATGTGTTTCAAAGACACATGAGGATTGTTTGATCTTTGAATAATATCATTCTTTAAATGCAAGACATTAAAGTGTACCTGAAGTATACTTGCAATAGTTTCACTTTAGCACAATCAAATATGCTTAATTAAAGTGCATAAAGTACAAAATTAGTTGTTCCAATTTAGACTTTAAATGTACGTAGCATACCAAACGTACAACTGTGGGATATTTTATATTCAATATGTACATTTATTTGTAGTATAATTAGCATGAAATAAATGTATTTCAAATAAACCCCAAGATTTATAATATAAATCTAACCATATATAAATATAATAGGGTCAACATAATGAATTATGTAAAATATAACAAGCTTTAATTATTATTTTTTATTTTATTTTTACTACTCATATAGAGCAGCTCTTACCATGTTGTTAACAAGAGATGTATTTTGGGTCGAGTGCGGTGCGGATGTTCCGGTGGGTTTATTTGTGTTGTGGTCCGGTGTGTGAAGGGACTCAGGAGGACTCAGGAGGAACTTCATTCCCTGCGTTGTGGTACGGGTCCCATAGAATGAAAGGAAATACCTCTGTACACTGTCACTGATACATCATGACACGGCTCTGCAGCCCATTCACACAAATGCCAGGATAGATGCAATTAGTACCAAGAGTCACAAACTGAACCGTGTTGATCCATGGGTTATGGGAACGGGCGTGTGTTTATGTGTGTGTATGTGTATTTAGAGCAGTGACAGCTGATACTGGTCAGCTGTCTCATTAGTTTTATCATTAGGCTAACAGCTGAGTACAGAGGCTCGCTCTCACTCACACACTCGCTCCTTTCCCTCCTATTTGTCTTTCTTCCCTGTGGTTCTCATGGGAAATACTTGGAGCAGTGCCCCATTTCCATCTACCTCCTACCATATTCAGATATGCCTTATATGAAATGTAAACAAAGGCCAAACCGTTCAACCCTTTCATCATGTTCTACGGTTTCAGACTCATCTCGTATCCACCGTGCCCTTCCCATATATTCCACATACTGTGCCCTGTGAGTTTGTAATTGTGACTCTCGTATCCAGCTGTTCTGGGGCTTGTCTAATTGTTGGCATGACAGTGTCAGTGATATGGTAAGGGGATGCCCTGGTCATATGTGCACATCTCTGAATAGTTGAGATAGACTGGTGGGATATGTCTCACTTTCACAAATGCACAACTGGACAGTCGCAAAGTGTTTCATATATCCTTTTAGAGATGAAAATCCCATAATGCACTGCGATGAGCTTAGTGAAAACATATATTTTATTCAATGCTAAATTGTATCAGCCCAACTGTATTTGTGTGTTATGTATTTGTATGCCTATTAGAAGATTGTGTTCTTATATAGCTTACAATCATAAATAAAGGTTCCAAAAGGGTTTTTTTAACAATGCAACAACAACAAAAATTCAGTGAACAGTCCTTAATAGGGTCATACGACATTGCTAAAAAGAACATTATTTTGTGTATTTGGTGTAATGTAATGTGTTTATGGTGTTAAAGGTTAAAAAAACAAAAAACAAACAAACAAAAATATTTTCCATGTACCGCACATTATTGTTGTTCTTCTTTGCCCCGTCTTTTTGAAACCTGTAAAAAATTTTTTTTACAAAGATTATCATTTTGAAAAGCACGGTGTGCTCTGATTGGCCAACTATTCAGTGCATTGTGATTGGCTGAATACCTCAAACGTGTGATGGAAATGTTACACCCCTTACCATATTTGGAAACACATAGCTTCTCCACGACACAGTGGCAGCGGGAACAATACTAGAGCAAGAATAAAAGTTGCCTTCTTTCTTTGTGTTTACGTTTGGGAGGTGTTATGCAAATCTTCCCACACAGTGACGTAGATTTGTGGGGGAGTGTTTGAATGAGAAGCTTTAGGAAGGTATGGATGAGACAACTTCTTGAAAGAACATCTCTTTAGGTTTGAGATTTTAATCTTTTTCATGATTTTACGGATTTTATGCTCAAACAGTAAAAGGCCCTTTTAAATTTTTTTTTTTCCTTAGAGTGATTTAAAAACGCTTTTTCCACTATAAAGAATGTTTTGTGCAATGGAAATATTCCATGGAGGTTCTGAAGTGTAGCAACATGCTAACATTAAACTCCATTGAAATCATTTGTGAGTCCAGGCTTATATGTGTATGTTAAATTGCAGTCCGTAGCATGTTTCAAATCGTTGAAAAAAAGTTTCATGGTGGTTGGGATGTTGTCTTAGAAGGCAGCTGCCTGTGTAGGTTATCTGTAGCGATGCAGCTCGGTTTGTTTGGACATTAGGAGTTTGTGTGAAAGCTTCCTTCATTAAGAAGAGGGACTAAGGATGGGGCAGAGATGGGCAGAGATGTAATTGAGGTCTGAAACTGCCCACTGAACCTCCGCCGATAAACTCACAGGAAGTGTAAATATTTGTCCCCGCAACAGTTTTGACAGGGCTGTCCTATTTACCAGCCTCAGTACCTCATTCAGCACTTTCTGTTTGCTCAGATCTGCATATGTGCATGTATAGTGTATCTGTGCAAGCCTTTTTTCTCGCAGGAAGTCCTTCTGAAAGTGTTATATCAGATTAGGCGATTGCTCTGCATGTGCTGATCTGAACGACAGCTGCCCAGAACTTCTGCCGTCCTCCTATAGGTTTAATGTGCTCAGATTGTGTTACACAATGGACACCCTTCACTGGCAAAATCTCATTTTCTTTTGTCTCATTTTCATTTCCTAATCTCTTCAGTCCTTCATAAAGTCCTTTGTATTTTTCTCTGTATCCGTGTATGTCTTGTTTATATGTTGTGAAAAGTTTTTAGCACTATATTTAGCTCAGTAAAGCACTTTGAACTACTATTTAATGTAATAACATACAATATGTAAGCTACACTACTGGTTAAACATTTGATAATAATCATGACATTTTTTTAAATGTTTTTGAAAACAAAATCTCTTATGCTCATCAATGCTGTAATTCTTTCATCAAAAGTACAGTAAAATCAGTAACATTGGGACATATTCTTAACATTTAAAAATAACTTTTTTTCCCTGAACAATATATTATAAAATACATTTTATTTTTGTGATGTAAAGTTGAATTTTCAGCATCATTACTCCAATCTTCAGTGTCACATGATCCTTCAGAAATCATTCTAATGTAAAGATTTGCTGCTTAAAGGGTAAGTTCAGCCAAAAATGAGAATTAGATTGTGTTTTACTCTTCCTCGAAGCATTTTAGGTATATATGATTTTCTTCTTTCAGGCAAATCCAGTCTGAGTTATATTAGAAATTGTCCTGGTTATTCCAAGCTCCATCATTGTCAGTGGGTGTTGCAGAAAGATGCAAGTCATATACACCTAGGATGCCTCGAGGATGAGTAAAACAAAAGCTAATTTTCATTTTTGTGTGAAATAACAATTTAAGAAACTTTTTTTGTTTGTTATTTGTTATCAGTGTTGAAGTTCATATTTGTGTGGAAACCATAATTTTCAAGATTCTTTGAAGAAAGTTTAAATAGAACAGCATTTATTTGAAATATAAATATTTTGTAATATAACTTTAGAATAGTCTTTGCTGTAACTATTAATTGATTGCATCCTCACTGAATAAATGTATTATAATCTTTAAAAAAAATCACTCTGACCCCAAACTTTTCAACAGTATATAAACTTACTTTGCTTTGCTTATACTCAGAATTGATTTGCAGTTTGGCATTAGCATGTTGTTAGCTGTTAAGCTAAGTAGATAAATACTGGTTAATTAATCTATTTTTAGTACATAAGTTCTACTAAGAAGTTTCTTAGCAGTACTTTTCTTTATTTAATACAATTATTATTTATTAATAATAATAATATGCTTTTTTTCCCCTGTCCTTTATTTTGTAGGGAAATATCAGTACCCCTTGCCTACAGGATCAATTAATTTGTTGTATTCCTCATTTGTAAGTTGCTTTAGATAAAATGTATCTGCCAATTGAATAAACGTGATGTAAATGTAGATTATATTTCAAATTACATTCTGAGATTGCTTTCTCCATGAAGAATACATACAGTTTTACCACCATAATTTCCATATGGTGCTTTAAAATGCTGTTTTAATAGGCATCTCACCAGGTTTTGGAACAGAGTTTGTGTGTTTAGTGAGTGTTTTTGTGTATGGAAGTACTCTGGGTTGGCTGGTATAATGAGCAGTGGGTCAGCCAACACACCACAGAGACCCACACAACACACCGGACACTCACACAAACCCAGAGCATCTAACAGAAAATAGCAAAAACATGGGCCTGACATGTTTTATAGGAGAGGACATTGATGCTCTTTTTAAAGAATGTCATGATTTTGAACGAATGCTATGTTTGTCTTATATAGTTGTGTGTGTCTCTGTGTGTGTGTGTTTGTTGGTTGTCAGACTCCGTTCTCTCCGATTCTCTTTGATTTCTCTGCCCTCTTCTGATCTTTTTGCATCCTTTCTCTTCTCTGGGCAGGTTATTGTTTCAGGGCAAGAGCTGTAAAAGGCTTCAATGCTCGTAATGTAACCCCCCTCACACACACACTGAACCGAGGACCTGAGGTGAGCACCAGATGAAAGCGTGAGTCTATTGCAGGCACTCATCCCTCGAGGATTCTTTGTTGTGTTTCTCTTCTGCCACAGAGTCTTCGTCAAATTCACCTGAAAACCCAGTGCGCAAAGCCTCACACCTCGAATTCTGAAACAATCACCTGTCTTACAACTGCTTAATTCCGCCCAAGGTCATTGAACTCGTTTTACTGATCATAGCGCCGATCCTTTAAAGTCTTATGCACACATACACACAGTAATTGCACCCCCTATTAGGCCTGTATTTTAGTGCAGACGTTCCCAGAGGTCTGTTATGCAGAGGATGGTATGGGCTGAGTGGGCAGATGCAATAACACTCCCCTCACCTGTCTCCACCACTGAGACTCATCATGGATTCACACTGACAATCATGTGACACGTACACACTGCGTGCAGATACTAGATCAGTGCTTCTGAAATCATGATCCTCCACATGGAAAGGTTATGGTGCGTAGTGATCTTAGTATTTGAGTGTAGAAGGATTTGTTTGTACTTGCATATTTATCAGGCCTAAATTTGCACCACACACAAGAGGGAGAGGAAACTGTCTGCAGTGTTGGATGTAACATATTCTATTACTGCTTTCCGATTATTAATGTCTCGTTTTTCTTTGGCCTCTGTTATTACTTAGTTGAAATTAAATTAATCAAAGTGTCAGGGCCTATTTTCAGGGCAAGAGCTGTAAAAGGGTTCAATGCTCATAATGTAACCTCCCTCACACACACTGAACCGAGGGCCTGAGGTGAGCACCAGATGAAAGCGTGAGTCTATATAAAATTCAGTGCACACATATTACCGTTGCCGTACATTCTGAAAGCCGAATACTAAGTCAGGGCATATAAAAATAAATCAATATTTAATTGTTAAACATTTAATAACTATTTAACATTAAACCAAAATAAATAGCCCCCCTAAGGTTGAAATGATAAATTATCTACATAGCAACATTTGAATGTAGTTGAATTGGTTTGGGCTGAATTTATTGTTTATAGGTTTGAATTTATTGAATTTATAGGTTTAAAGATCTTGGATGTTTGAGGAATGTCAGTGTCATTAGAAAAGCAGGACACATACAAGATAATTGGCAATTGACTCATGTTCTAACATTTCCTCTAATGTGGGTCTGTTTCATCATTAGAAGCACCAACTAAGAAGATATATGAAATATGTTCTTGAAGGTGACAGACCATGAAATTTTGACTTTTTCCATGTTTAAGTGCTATTATTGGTCCCTGGTGCATCTACCTGTGGCATAGTCTCCTTTAATATGTTCTTTTTACAGCCGTAGCATATGGTGACAATAGTGTCCTGCTGTACCTATAACTGAAATATAAAGGTTTATTGTCTCACCTCTGGATACACTGGCAGGATATGGTTAAACGTTGAGCAGTTGAGTCAACGGTATCGCTGTGCTCCTGTAAGCAAGAGATTTTATGTTTGGATAATAGTGATGATTCTTTTGTAGGCATCAAGCTACTGCTGCTAAAATCGATCAACTTGAGTTGCAGGGTCTTCGAATTAACCAGAATATTTCCTTCATAAATTGAACTGTCATCAACATCACATTTTATACAGCATTGTGCTGCTATCAGGAGCTGCAAAATCAACTAATGTGCTACACTTATGCTTGAAATTTTATTACATAAAACTATTCTTGTGCCTGATTGTTCTGTTGGTCAGCGCTCAGCCGGCCAAAAGGCAACAGTTTGAAGAGACAGTGGGCTGGGTCTGAGGGGCAGAGGGGCACCAAGAATCCTCTCAGCAGACCTGACTGATTTAGTAGCTGAACCAAACCAGACAGTTATGGATGAACAAAGGACAGACTCAATGATAGCAGAGTAGAACTGTTTCAGCAGCTCCTGTGGCAGGTTGAATTTCCTCAGCTGGCGAAGGAAGTACAACCTCTGCTGGGCCTTTTTCACAGTGGAGTCGATGTGAGTGTCCCACTTCAGATCTTGAGAGATTATGGTGCCCAGGAACCTGAATGACTCCACTGCAGACACAGTGCTGTTCATGATGGTGAGTGGGGGGAGTGCTGGGGGGTTTCTCCTGAAGTCCATGATTATTTTGAGCCATTGAGCTCCAGGTTGTTGTGAGTGCACCAGACAGCCAGCTCTTTAACCTCCTGCATATGTTGTACTTCCTGCTACAGACATGTCTGTAAGCAGACTCGTCTCTGAGACTCTCCTTGATGAGGCGGATGACTGTGGTGTCATCCGCAAACTTCAGGAGCTTGACAGAGGGGTCCTTTGAAGAGCAGTCATTCGTCTACATGGAGAAGAGCAGTGGGGAGAGAACACAACCCTGAGGGGTGCCAGTGCTGATGGTGATAGCAAGGGTCCAGTGATGTCTTCAGGTAGGTTGGTCTTTTAAAATCGAAAGTAAAACACATTCAGATCGTCAGCCAGTTGTTGATTCTCCAAAGACTTTGGGGGTGGTATCTTTTAGAAAGTGATGTTCTTGAGGCCAGTCCATACTGAAGCCCGATCGTTGGCTGAAAACGGTTTTCTCAGCTTTTCAGAGTACTTTTTAGCCACTTTGATCTCATTTGTTGGTCTGTTCCTGGCCTGGTTATACAAGATTTTCTCCCCACTTCTGTAAGCATCCTCATCCTCTTTTGATCATTGCAGTCAGCGTGTGTTGCCCACAAGTCGTCAAATAAAGCATGCGCATTCATAATAAACGTGCCTCACACGGCTCTGGGGAGAATAAAGGCAACCTGTAGTGAATCTATTTTTTATTTATTTTTTAATCCATATTTCAAACGAAATAAACACTTTTCTCTCACTTCCGTTATCTTTCATATGCGAAAGCCTTTCCGGTGGATTGTCCTAGAATATCCAACAAAATGTCTGAATAGTCAAAAAATAATTATTTTCTAGGATGTGTAAATGATGTATTTAATTAAACAGCAGTAATTTTCTGCAAACCTGTGCTAGTTACAGAGGGTTTCGGATCCAGAGAAATGTAATATATTACACATTTTACCCTTTATCGAGAGTCATATCACATTAAGTTACCTATAAGATATATGTATATTTCACATACATATATTCTATGGATAGATCAAGATATAAGTTTCTAACATATATACAATTCGATAGCAGAATTTGTATATGTTAATGATATCTATATTATGAGCTTTTATATATGTAGCAACCATATGTCAACAATAAAAAATTTATTTAACATATACAGTTTTATTAAAACAACACAGTACAAACAACATATATAGGCCTATCAACATACGTTTTTTTATTTTTTTTATATAAAAATAAACAAAAGGATTTTGATTGTTTAGTTTCTTTTTCCTATTCTTGTGTGATGTATATCTTCACATATCTTAACATTTGTGTTTGTTTATTATTGTATATAATTTAGCTTGTTTTACCAGATTTTTTTTCATATAAAGAAAAAGAAAAAATCAGTATTCTATTTTTTAACTGATGTTACTGTACAAGGGTAAAAGGTTAACTGGAGGCTTTCAGTTAAGTCCCAAAAACATCCATCCAAGCACTTGGCAAGCAAGTCTGGTTGCCTGGCAACAGCTCTCTTTCTCTCCCTCATTATCTCTCTGATGATGCTCTACGCACTTTCCACTGCAAACCTGGTGATAATGCTTAGCGCAGACTTTCAGCTTCCAAGTGTGTGTTTGTGTAACGTATGTGTGCCGCACCACTCGTATGTTTGTGTTGTTCAGACCTGATGGGGTGGATGAGTTATCGTAGACATGCTGTGTTAGCAGGGTAGTTGTGGTCCAGATTCAGTCAGTGTGGTGAAAACTAACAGTCATCGCAGATCAGGCCTGAAATTATTCACAGGGAGTGGAGGATGAGTTACACTTCTTTATATAAAACACAGCAGCTCTACGTTAGTGTAGCGAACCAGAGTACTAGAACTGGGACACACAGCCAAACTATATATCTTGGTTTTTATTAATTTTTTTGCATTCTAAGATTATTCAGTTTAGGTTATATCTCAAAATTATGAGTGTAATATGATGTCCATTATATATGATGGATTTTGTCGATAATGATGATTACACAGTAATTTGCTGAGTGTGCTGGTACCCAAATGCATGTCTTTTACAACTTTTAAAAAATCGAATCAATAAATTCACTTGGATCAACAAGACTATACTATACTATACTATAAAGCTGTTACCAATCAAATGAAAATCTTTATCAAGAAAGTCCATCTTTGCATTCCAAATGTGCAACAGAAACTGCATCTGAAGTGTTATGTACATTTACAGATCAGCATTGGCATAAATACATTTACACTGCAATTGCATAAGTAATGCTAGGAGGTTGTTTTAAAAAATGTATATATATATATATATATATATATATATATATATATATATATATATATATATATATATTTTTTTTTTTTTTTTTTTTTTTTTTATATGAAACTAAAACCACAAGCAGGTGGTGGTAAGTCCTTCTTAATGGTGAGTCTTAAAGGGTTCATTCAATACAGCTGATTCATTCAGAAAATGACCTTCTTTATGAATAGGTCTTTGAATCAATTCATTCAAACCTGTACAACATTTTTAGAGAAATTATTAATTATTAGAGAATTATTAGAGAAACAACCATTTTAACAATTACAAAAGATAAGTAGACTAAAAAGACATAAAATAAAGAATCTACAGTTGCAAAGAATAAAGCATGTTTTTCCACATTGTTTCCCAAAAGGTTTACATAAGGGTTATTCAATTATTATGAACTAATATAATAAAACAAAGGTGTTTTTAAATGTTTTAATGATATAATAATTAAACAGACACAAATATATACCAACATAATTTTTTTCTAAAATATTTAAATACACAACACTGTATTCTGAATAATAATAATAATAATAATAATAATAATAATAATAATAATAATAATAATAATAATAATAATAATAATAATAATAATAAAAAGTTATTGTCAGGAAAGTAATTGCAAATTATTCAGTTTATCAACAAGTACATACACATATTCTTTTTTATTCATCTTCAAATCATTTTGTCCTTAGAGAGCGCCTGAAAAAATCCTGAAATTAGATTTCATATGAGATAGATTAGGTTTGCTATCGTAAATCTTTCTCATATTCTCTTCATCATTACCTCCTTAGTGAGTGTGGGATACATGTAAGGTATTTAAAACTGTGAGAAAGTCGTTTTGAAGCCGTGGAGAACAGCAGCTCTAGCCAGCATTTGTGTGCTGTTCTGCAGCCTCAGACGCATACACATGCTCACACACCCCTGCTTGGATCTAATTTGATCGTTTGGAGCGAGGGAATGGGCTTATACCATAGGACATAGTTTTTTCTGCATCCCTTTCGCTGTATCCTGCCCTTGTCTTCTCGGTTGGGTATGAACACTTGGCTTGAGCTGCAGAAACAGACAGGAAGGCTCAGTAGTGCAAATTACATGCATTCACAATGAGCATGTTGGGTGTCCAGATTTCTTTGTCTGCATGTGGTGTGTGTGTTCCAGATGTGCCGATTGATCACGGTTGGACCCACTTGGCAGAAGGGAAATGGGTAAAGAGAGAGAGAGGCCAGTGCATTGTGTGGTGCGGTGGATTTTTAAGGACAGCTGGCAACGACAGCGCAGGAAGAAGATGCCAGCGCAAAACTTCACTGTTTCCTCTCTCTCTCATTCTCTCTTTCCTTCTCTTCTCTCCCTCTTTCGTTCTGTTGTTCAGGAAGTACGGACTGAATGAAATCCATTGACTGGCACTGGTCTGGTCTTCACTGCCTCGGCAACAGTTGTCAGGATGAGGGGCCCTAGGACACCCCCACTGAGAACCAATGTGTATTAAACACAATCCAGAACAAATCATGTGTAAACGGAAAACAGCTCCAAAATAAACCCAGACGAGAGCTGTGTGGTGTGGACCAATGGGTGTGCATTCAAATAGGCCTGGCCAGCTACACAAGTTTACTTGCTGTCATGTTTGTTTATGAAGCAAAAAATGAAGAGCATCAAAGAAACGCAGAATCACGCTTCAGGAAGTGCTTAAGAATTCACGCAATCAAGATTTCAGTGACACTGAGACTGTATTCATTTTTATTTTTTATTTTTTTATGTTTTAATAGGGTGGAAGGAGTGCAATTAGTGTAGGAGGTAGTGTACATTTTAAAATGCAAAAGGGTATGAAGGTGACAAAATAAAAAATAAATATATATTAGGGCTATCGGTCAATTACAATTTTAATCTAATTAATTGCATGATGTTTCTATTAATTGATTGCAATTAATCACACAATAAAATTGACTGTGAACATAACCACAAAATATTATTTAAAGCTATTTTTGTGTTAAATTAGAAACTATTAAGTAGACATTACAAATTGTAGCTTTAGAAATATTTTATTTGAATTTTATTGAATGTTATAAAATATTAAGGATACAACAGACTAACATTTGCTATGGAACATAAAAGTAGATCATTTGAGAAACATCTCAGTATTGTTTGTTCATAAAATGAAAGTCATTGGTTCAAAACAGCTTTGTTACCAACAGTCTTCAAAATACCTTCTTTTATGTTCCACAAAAGAAAGTTTTGAAAAGACACGAGGGTGAGTTTATGATGACAGAATTAACGTTTTTTGGGTGAACTATCCCTCTAATGTTATTACTTTTATTATTATTAGTATTGAAAATAATAATAAATAAATTATACTCTAAATAATAAACTAAATCTGCCAGCAGGTTTTGGTAAATGTCTTCATTCGGTTCGTTCAAACTGTTGATTCATTCAGGAATGAATTAAACGGCTCTCTTTATGAATGGGACTTTGAATCATTGATTCACACGACTCATTCAAAAAATGGGTACATTTAGAATCTAAACACTGCTATGTTGCTCGAGATGCAGAACAGTTCTTCTGTGGATTTAAAGGTAATAGGCCTATATTCTATATGCAAAATTGAGAAGAACATAAAATATTGTGTTTAAAATCTAACACAATATCAGCTTCTTATTTACTGAACTATTGTATAAAATCACATTTAAACTTGTGGTATATAGGACAAATTCAGCACTTGTGTAATACTGCTCTTCTTGTGTGATGTCATACGATATAAATATGAGACAAAAACCATAGAATGTTTAAAAACATGGATGTAGTGTCCGTGACATCACCTATTGGTTTTTGAAGAGCGTTTTTAAAGCTCAAAGCTGGCGGAGTTGGCCGTTGCCATCTTAGTAACATGTCACTGTGTTACTCCCAGATATTGGAAAATGGGCAAAGAGGCGGGAGCTGGTTCCTGAGACCACACCCACCTAGCTCAATGGTGGTGACAGGAGCGTCAACCCACCTGTCTGTCACTCAAGTGGCAACGCCCTTAATTATACACAACTTTAAGGCATAATATAAAGTAAACGGAGTTAAAAAAAATTCACCCCCTCACAGCTGTCACGAAGGGCAATAACTAATAAATTAATTTGTGTTAAAAAGTGTTAAACTGACATCTCTAATATATATATATATATATATATATATATATATATATATATATATATATATATATATATATATATATATATATATATATATTTACATATACACATAAAATTTCACGCTACGTGCTGAATAAATTTAAGCACACAACGAAGAAGATAAATTCAAACTGTAGTTTATTCCAAATCCACAGAAGAACAAGTAATCCAAGAGACTACCAACACAAGCTTCTATGACAAATAATATCAGACAACGAATGAACCTGAATGGGGAATTACAGCTAATTGTGATGTCGACCTTAACATCGCTAATAATGCATGTGGGCTTCTGGATGTATGAAAGCAGTCAAGTATCAAGTATTTTGTTATAGTGTGTGTGTGTAAGTTAACAGCACAGTGCTATTTTCTCTTTCATCTGATGAATTCCATCTTTAGAGTTCATCCTGTTTGCACATCAGCATGTGTTCCTCTGATGCATGAGTGTGCTTGAAAAGTTGCTCACATTTGATTTTCTATCATGGTGGGGACTTTCCATTTGACTTTTATTGTTTTTAAACTGAGGTAATGATATTTTCTTTCCCATAACCCAAAACTCGAACCCTCATATAAACCGTTTTGCACTTTTAGATTTTCAAGAAATGTTTGTTTAGTTTGTTCATTAAGCTGTATGTCAGGTTTTACTGTCCTTCACTATCCACATTCACATCTACATAAACAGAGATATCTTTTTTTTCCAGCTCTGTCTCTGTAAACTCACTTTTCTTAGGGAGTGTTTAGTTCCACAGGATGGAGAGGCAGGTTTAGCATATGGAAGCGTTCTGCTCAGCCTAATGACTGCTAATTTCACAGCAAATAAGTCAACAGAGATTCCTTTGAATCACACACCATTTACGAGCGGCCATGAACAGACAGCATTCCTCTGACTGGAGCTAAAGCTGGAACTGTCCTCTTATCTACTGAACTGCCACTGAACTGTAGAGTCCCAGTCTTTACCTCTAAACTGAACAGTGTGTTTCTGTATCTCACACACATGTAACACTGCCTGACTTTATTCTCAGCTAATGAGACTTACCGGCCTGCTCTGAGCACACACAAACACTTCTACACACAGAATAACAGCAGAGTGTGTGGAAACTATTAGAACTTTAATGCTTTCTCAGTTATGAATTGACATCGTAGTGCACATCTGTCACGTGTGATTTCACCGTAGAATTAAAATGACAACATACAAGTGTTAAACTATAAATATGATGCTAAACAAGCGATAACAACTTTGCAAAATAACAGGTTGCTGTTTTATCCCTAAAAAGCATTTCTGTTATTGCACTTAAACATATATTTCTATTAACGGAATTAAGTACTTGTTACATTTAGATACCATTCCTTTAGATATGAGTTCAGAAAAAGCTATTATTTTTAAAGGGGAAAAAGTGATGCATGAAGTTTTAATTTCAATAAAAAAATAAAAACAAGTTATTTCTAGATTATTTCTTCATTTTTTTATTCTGTATTTTAACAAATCTCTTTGGATTACACACTAAATAGAGTTAAAATGATCAAATTATGTGACTTGAATGTCTTGTTAATTGTATAAGTCCTATTGAGGACACAACTGAAAAATGCAGGCACCGTTTCCTTAGAATAAGCCTGATGCAATTCAAAATTATGACATAAATAATACATCTGGGATAGTGTGGATCTCTTCTCACCTATCACACTTATCCATCTGCGTCTTTCATCTCTGAGCTCTCTATGAGGCTCTGCAGCTCTGTGGACGTGATAGAGTTTATCACTTGCTCTCGTCTGGAAGTGAAATGGATCACAGACACACTGCTGCACATATTCCCCATTAGATAGTTGCAGACCTAAACAGATAGATAATTCCTTCACGCTCGTGTGCATTTGGCTGCTGGATAAAGAACATGCACGCTATATCTGGGTGATCTCGGAGCATGTGTTAAATGTCAGTTTTGAATATAACAATGAATTTTAGAAGCAGTGATGAAGCACATGAAATGACTAATCGGGACCCCCAGCATTTATCCAGCACTCCTTATGCTTGAGTTATAGAGCTACCCAAACTTTGAGGACATCTGGATTAAGCTTCTCACCAGTCAACTCAAGAGATAACAAATCTTGAAACCTTTTTTTCTCTTAATTTCTCCCTCACTCTGTCTTTCTCCCGATCAGACATTGCAGTGGGATTGTGCTCGGCTGGGACAAAAATGCTCTTACAGTTCATTCCTCTGTTTATAGCTGTTTTCTAACATTTGATATATTTCCAAATATTCTACTCAAGGTGTTTCTAGATGGGTCTTGATACCTTTTAGCTGTTGCACAAGGGGATTTTGCTCCAGTGACAGATTTTTGTACCTTTTTTCTGAGAGTGAGTATTGTTATACAAGTACATGTAACCACTGAGTTTGCTTACTTGATCAGTTATATGCATATAATGCAGCAAGTTATGCATTTTTTATTATAAAAGAAAACCAAAAAGTTAAATACGTGAAAAAAGTCTGTACACTCCACCAAAAATCACATGCAAGATGAAAAGTTTAATTAAAATTCAAGAGTTTGACATAGATGGCATGCTGTATATTAATGTAATCAGAAACAAATATGCCCAAATAAAGGTAAAAAATAAACATGCCTGAAAATCTATTACGGGGGCAGATAATTATACTTAATGAAAAGGTTAATAAATGACACAGTTGGAGACTGACATTAAAATCATAGATAAATAATAGCCTGAGTGTGTTATTAGCCCAGTGTTTGACAGGACTCCGTGCTCCTGCACATAGCTGAAAAACCCACCAAAAGCAAACCGCACCGTCCCACAATACGCAACAGATGAAGAGCCAGAGATGTGTGTGTGTGTTGAGGACACCTGTCCCCAAAGCTCACTCCTCTCTACGGCTGTCTCTCACACATCCTCACTAATCGCTAGTTTGGCAGCATTGCTCCGACAACATTCCAAGGTCCAGTTTCAGGAGAAGAGCTCTCTCACACAAGCTTACACAATTACACACGGACGCACACTCACACGTCAAACACACAGTCATTCTGGGGACTTGATGTCCCTTCTTCTTAACATGGTCTCCGTTTTGAACTTTCATCGCTGTGTTCCAGCTGTGAACTCACTTGCGAAATGAGGTTTGGACGTAATACTTGTAAAAAAAAGTGCTAATATATTAAGCAAAGTTCTCTTATCTTAGAAGAGGATCTGGCAAACGAAAACCAAGATAGTGATAATGCAATAGTCCATAATTGATCTCTTGACTTGGACTCGAGCAACTCATTTTATTTAATATCACGTTTCACAATATGGGAACAGTGTAATGCACTTTATTTGTAGAAAAGTTCAATGTGTTTGCAAGTGCAATATAAATGAAAATTAGCCCAAAAAAGGGCATTTTGGTAGAAACATCCTAATTAAAAGAGTATGCTCTGTAAACAACAACAACAAAACATACAACTTTACCACCAAATAATTTCAACTCATCCCTCAGATTTTTTATAAGACAAAGGATGTGTAGATTCAGTAAACTTAAGTTCTGCATGCAAATATACCAGGATACTGTAACTATCCATAAAGCATTTTTAAAGGAGCCAAATTTCAAACATTCACATTTATGCTCCGAAAGCATTAGGTGTATATTGTAAGTGGATTACTGTACATGGGTTTTTAAGTCAGAATAATTTTCTGGAGTAATCAGCAGCATGCCACAGATGCTGGCGTTACAGCTTGAGCTGTGTTTAAACCAGAACATTCTTCTGGCGACAAGCATGAAAAGGTATATTTGAGCAGCTCTTTGAGTGTGTCCGCAGTGCCTGCTTTCCTGAAACATTCTGGCATTGTGTTGTAGAGCCAGAAGCTTTCACACAGAATGCGTCTCTCTGTGGAAACATCTGGAATTTGAAGGAGTTAAGGATGCCAAATATGCTGCCACAAAACCTCCATACCCAGAGGGCAGAAATAAGAATTATAATTATGAATCTGACTTTTTCTAACTGTTTTTCCTCTTTTATTCACAACCTCATATTATCTGTCAGAAACAACAGGGAACTATTAATTTTAGGGGCTGCCAGTTGCAGCCTGGGTTCACTTGGTGGCCTATAGGTGAGGTAAAACTTTTGGAACTACTTTCTTAATGATTAACTTAAGGGATAGTTCACCCAGAAATTCAAATTCTGCCATATTAACTCACCCCTTATGTCACTCTGTGAAACATAAAAGAAGATATTTTGAGAAATATGTCAGTGTTTTTGGTTTAAACTTACAATGGAGATCAATGTTTTTGGTTTCAAAATACATTTCCTCTCATGTCTTTTTTGTCATTGAACAAATAGTCATTTAAATTTTTTTTGTTTTTTTTAGCAGGCACAACTTACAGTGCATTCAGGCTGTCAAATTTTACCTATCATGTGTTCCCGGGGAATCAAACCCCCAACCTGACGCTTGCTAATGCAAAGCTCTACCACTTGAGCTACAGGATCACTATAGGTTTGAAATTACGAGTGTGAATAAAATAGGACTTTTTGGGGTGAACTATTTATTTAGTTTAAGAATAAATAGTCTATTTCGTGAGTATTTTTTTTTCTTTAGTCCAAATCCTGAACAAACATCCAGTTTTTCTTTTAATAAACTTTTTTTTTTTTTTTTTGTGACTTACTTCTTTAATTTATGACTAAGTGATTCAGAGAGTTTGTTTAGTTCGGTCAATCTGATTTTTTAGTTCAAATTCTGAAGAATGTCAAGTTTTTTTATTTTTACTAAAGCAAGCAGAATTGCAGCTGATCTTTACAGACAGTGATCACATACTTTCTTTGTAAAGAAAAGAGTATTTTTGACATGTTGTTCCATAGAAAAAATAAGCTTGTGGCTTAATTATTTTATTTTATTTTAGTTTAGTTTAGTTTAGTTTAGTTTAGTTTAGTTGGTTCAGAATTCTGAAGTGAATAGACATGAAGCTTCTGTCATCTCTGTCGTCAGCCAACGGTAATGAGCATCTGGAGCAGTCCTCATGAGTGTCTTACTCTTACCATTCAGAAGACAGAGTTCACATTCTGCTGTGCTGGCATTTAGACGCAATTCAAATTTCCTAAAGCTCTGTGTAAACTTCTGTCAGTATGGCGGGGAGTCCCTCATCCCAGCCAGCTTCAGTCTGGACTTCATCCACTTGTCAGAGGAGTCTCCACGCTGACGCTTGGTTTGACACATCTCTCCTGTCTCAGCCTCTCACTTGCTTGTCATTTTTCCCTTCCGCCTGGCCCCCTCCCCCTTCTCCCGCGTTTGCGTCATAAGCGTTGGTGTCTGCAGTGGCTTTTTAATAGGGGCTGAAAAATGCCGCCGCTCTGCCGTCCAACGCCACAGACTAACGGTAAACATCTTGTCTGGTCAGAGCACAGTGCCAGCCGGGTACACACATGCACATGAAGACATGTTTTTACTTGATTAAATTTAGCAAAAAATAGTCAGTGACTCTGGCTCTTCTGTAACCACATCGAAGGTATTAATTATGCTCAGGCCTCCCAAACTCTGCCTCTCATTGCATACCTCAGACCACCGATGAGTGTGTGTGTGTGTGTGTGTGCACTATACACACTAAACCAGCAACAATTACAGAAGGGTCTGGCACAACATGAGTCCAGAAAACACACTTATACACAAATCAAATGAATTAAGTGCAGTCGGGAGGAGATTTCCTGCACCCTCTGTTTTTAGGTCTGTTTATGCAGCGGGGCCATTTTGGAGTCTTTCTTTTTGGTCAAAAAATATTCAGTGTGTTGACTGAGAATACAGACCAGCACTGGGTACAGAGAGCCATAATTATCTTTACACAACTCACAAGTCAGGGACGTTATGGTTTTAAAGGCCATTTTTATTTTTAAAACTTAATAGGGGCATTATTTGAAGTTATATAATTTGATATATCATTTAAAAAAGTTCTCTGTGGTTAATTTATAATTTTAGTTTAGGTTATAACCGTTTTCCGCTCTCTGTCTCCACCTCTCTCTCTCGGACCATTATAACTAAATTAGCCATTTGTTGCTTACAGACTCCTACTTTGTTTGTAAAATACTGTATAATAAAAGTATTTTTCCTTTTGAGTTCAATATATTCTGCATCTCTTCATCATTGTCTTTGCAAAGCCTTTGTGATGTCTGCAGCCCGTCATCTGGGTTATTGCAGCAAAAGATGGTCTTTTGAAAGTTAGGGTATTCTTATGATATGACCCCTTTAATTCTGAAAACGATATATATATTATGGTGCGCTGATTACAGGACCCTGAGGTGTACTCATATACTCTGAAATGCATGTGAGTCCTCAGCTACTTTTTGTGTGTTTACTGTGTATACCACATGTAAAGCAGGGAGGGATGGAGTCACTGTGAAAGCTGCAGTGGGGAGGACCAGGTGCCACAGCTATCTTGTGGCCTATCATCAACTTGAACAAACACAGAGATTTTGCATTAGTAATATTACAAAACCCCATGAGGCGTCCCCCATTTTGGGTTTTAATGCGAGCTGTTGTCAAATGGAATAATTGCAGAGATTTTTCCAAATCTTCTGTACACAAAAACTCATCTTCATCTAATGAACTCCAGCTCCTGTGCCATCAGCATCGCACACATGCATAATTTTTGTGTTAATTTTGATGTTTGTTTTGCATCATTTTCCTGATGGATAGTGTATTTGTAATATTTCTAACAAAGGCAGTTGTCTGTTGGTATTTGACAGAATCCATGATGTTATGTGCAGACAAATAGGCACAAAGCATATAACTGTGGTCATGGGGTACTTTTTTATCCCTCTGGACCCCTTTAAACTCATCTCACATGTTCCTAAAAGATATTTTTTAGTTTCATCTGACCATAGATCCTGGTCCTGTTTGAATTTCCAGTCATGTCTGGCAGCTCAAAATGCTGGAGTTTGTTTTTGGATGAGAGCAGAGGACTTTTTCTTAAAACCCTCCCAAGCATCATGTGGTGATGTAGGTGCTGTTTGATATTTTTTTAGTCTTTCTGAACCCAAGAATGAATTTCTGCAGTTTTCCAGCTGTGTTTTTTGGAGAGTCCTTGACCATTTAAACTATCCTTCACACCATGCATTAAGATGATATGGACACAAGTTCTCTGGATTTGATTGGAGTGCTTTAATTATTGACCTGATTGTTGAAATGGGAATTTTCAATGCTTAATCTATTTTCTTACAGGCTGTTTTTTGAAGCTTAACAATCTTTTGCCTGCACATCAGAACTAGTTTTACTCCTTCTGATGGATGATTCAGGGAACCTGGCCGTTTTATTAACTCTTATTTATACTTCTGTAAAACAGAAGTCATGGCTGAACAACTCTTGTTTGTAGTCACTCTAGTCATCTAACTATATAACTATGAATGGGAATATATTTCATGAATGCATATTACTTTTAGGGGTGCTAATAATTATGGCCAGTGTGCAATGGAGAATAACATTTATTTCACAATGTAATTTTCCCACCACTTTCAATTGTTTTACTTAAATTCTGGGTTACATTTTTGTAAATATTTTGAAAGAAAAAAAAATCACAATCCCCATTGCTCATATTTACCAATAATTCCAACTTTTTTAGGTCTCAATATAAGCTCTGTGTTTCTGTATTTATTGTGCAGTACTGTATTTTCTGATTTCACAAGAGCAATGTGAAATGTGAGCAATTTTCAGTGATGGAGAGCATGCCATTGACAGAGAAATTTTCATATGGTTTCCTGCAGCAGCACACAGCTCATTCCTTCAGGGCGCTTTAGGATGACATCACTCGTGCCAAACACATTATGCATCTGCACATAAACAAATGTCCTCATTGAACTTATTATGCAGAAATATAACCAAAAGTTTATAAAGCGCTTTGTAACATACAGGTAGCAATGGCAAGATTACAGATCTGACAAATCCCACAGAGCATCCAATTTTGAAGACTCTGACTGAGGTGCTTGATTTCCAGTGAACCCTGAGCAATTGCATTCAAGCTACTGCACAGTGGGACAACCTGCTTATAGAGTGACATCAGTGAACCAGGGGAAGAAGAACGAGAGAAATTGAGGCTTTTTGGAGTCAGAGAACCCTGCAAGAATAATAATAAAAAAAAGAGGTGTAAAGAATTGAGGGATGCAAAGCCTCCCCCTGAGCAAACACAGCTCTGAATCAAACACACCGATTCAGACCTGGCTCTCTCAAACACATTTGTGAAAGGAGCTCTTGAGCTGCAAAGTGAAGTCCATGCACATGAGCGCGCACACACATATCTAAAGGCACTGAATGGGTCTCTTCAGAGCCCTGGGGAAGCAGGATGTTCCCCTTCAGGACATATTTGAGTCTTTCAGCTCTAGAGAGCCCGGCAGGACTCCAGCAAACAAACACTCACAGCCACAAGTGTCCTAGTCCAAAACTTATGAAAAGTTTTTTTGTGTTATTCTGCACAACATTATTTCTATTATGATGACACATTTTTGTATTACATTATTGTATTAAATATATATTGCACACACATTTATATTTACATTTTGGGTGCTACTTGCCGTTTCTTTGTAATTACTTGTGAAATGTTCTAGCAGTTTCTCAGTGAATATGGTTTCAGAGTATTCTACATCAGTTTCTTTCTCCTGCTCTGTGTGAGTTTGTTATACCTGCAATTTATTTTATGATTATTTCAAGTAATTGGTCCCATGCATGAATTGCCAGTTGCTGAGTCATGCACCCATGCAGGTTAATTAGTGTCATTTTATGCTTATGCTTTTAGGCTTGACCACTGACTGTAATAAATTGGCTTTGGAGGACAACAGTATTTTATATCTCTCCCTATATATGAAGCAAGGGAATTAAAATGTCTCAGAAGAGTAAGGAAACCAGTAAGATAAACACAAAATGTTATAACATTTGTTATAACATTCACAAGTGTAATAAAGTTGTCTTTAGCATACATGCAAGTGTATGATTTGAAAATGGTTAGAAAAGGGCATTTGTTTAATAAACTTATTTTGTTCTTGTAGTAAACTGATTACGTGTGTCTAAATTCTGAAGATTATTGCATTTTTAAGTACTTTTCAAATGTCAGTGTTTCAGATAATGATTCCAAAACCCATTTTGCTCACTTTTTTTGGGTCATTCAAACAGTTTGCCTACCGAAATGTCAGCGCATCAGTATTCGGCAGTATTCATCACTGAGAATTCAGGAGTTTCAAAATGTACTTTCTTTCACTGCATTTCAATCCTTATGAAAATTCTCTCCCACACTTGGTCATTATTGGCTAAATAAACCTGAAATACTGAGGGTGGCCGGTATTGATTGAAAAAGAATGTGACAAGCGAGCACTGGTTTTGTGGTGTTTATTGAAAAGGTTTTGATTGACAGCATAATTCCGTCAGGCACAGACTAATAGAGTGTAAAGGGGTTTAACAACTCGGAAGGGGCACAACTGAAACAGAACGGAATGTTCCACAGATACAGAGATATGGAAAAAGAACACAAAACATGTAGTCAACTATTCCATTCTTTTGTTAAACAGAGAGGGTTGCAGATGCTGAATGCCTTTAATTCTGCAAACGTGTTACCTCACCGCGTAAAGAAAGAAATCTACCTGGAATGCAATGCAATTCTTCTGTAAGAAAACACTGTAAAGAAGCTTTCATCCCTATTAAAACAATTTAAAACAAATTAAACAAAAACACACCTATATAAAATCTATTCATTTGCCAATTTAAATCTATAACTTAATTTAATATCTTAATTCTAATAAGAGCTGAATGGCACTATCAAATAGAGCTTAAGAGGAAAAGAACAAATGCGTAAAATGAAAGAGTGTCGACATCAGACCAGTATTGCTTCAACAGCCAGCCACTTCAAAAAGTGCTGGGAGACACTTGTCCTGTGAAACTGTCTGGATGTCATTGTAAACATTTAAGTCAATTTTCTTCAACCCCTTAACGCATCTTGGCTCTGCCTCCATCCCAAAGCACACAAGCATGAAGGAATGCTGTCTTTTGAATAAGAGAAGGTCACGGAAGCAAGCGGATGACGAAAAACCAAACAAAACATAAATACAAGGAAATAAATAATCTGGGTTTGTGACAAGGAGGGAGGAAGACCAGCAGCATTGTTCGATATGTTTGAAACAATGCAAAAGAGCGGTCAGTAGTAGAGCTTGGATGCGGAGGTGAGCCAGAGGTTATAGGTTGTACAAAAAATAAAAAACCAAGCTGAGAGCGATCGCTTGCCCTGCCATTCCACACCACCAAACAGTGAAGCAATAACTCCACACGTTATGGACAAACACTAAACACTGCATCCAACAGAACATGATGCCCCTCAGCTGGAAGAAGAATTACAGAACAACGTCATCCATATCTTTAAGAACCCAATCTGAGAATTAAGGTAACGAAGTGCCTTACACATATTTACTCATTTCTCATTCAAAGAAACACCCTGCTTATATCTGTTCTTGATGTGACCATACGTCACAACATTCATCCGCTCAACTCCCTCCCAGGCACTTGACAAGTACAAATTCAATGGTTGCAGAAGGAGGGAGCAACTGCTTCGCTCGGCACCTGTACAGTCACCTCCTATCAAATCTACAGTTTTCATAGTTTAGCAGCAAGCGAATCATCCTCTTTTTTTTCCCCCCATTATATATTATTGCCGGCTTTCTGCTTGAATGCAATTGTCTGAGGACACCCTGAGACACGACCAAGCTATCCATAATGCTTCGCTTAGATTCGCAAGGGCCAGAGACACTCATCTGACAACCATGCACGCTAGAGTTGAATAGCAATAACGGTTCTGTACTCATTAACATAAAACTCAGAGCAGAGAGAAAGATTTTGGCACTTTGCAGACATACCGACCCAGAGGATTACCTCAAAATGTTATTATACATATGAATTAGCAAAAGAGCAAATAAGAGCGACAAACTCATAATATGGTTTCACCATGTACCTATATGCTATGGTAAGTTTTACCTACATAGCACTCCTTCATCATAGAGTTGGATGAAAAGACCACAGCGCTCATAATCAGAGAAAACCAACACTGTTATTTTTTTTTTAAATACTGTATTAAATAGATCTCATGCATGGAAGCCCAAATATGGAGATTTTTTTTTTTTTTTTAATATACAAACCTGATGAAAAGTGCTTTAATTGTGAGTCTGACTGGAGTTAAAAATACATAGTTTCCTCATAAAGATCAGAAGCACTTGTGGTCCTTTTATCATTAAATTCAATACTGGACTACTGGCAAAGCAACTACTTGTTTCATGTTTAGATTCATACAGTAATTTCATCATTTTGCTCTGCTGATATCGCCAATTAGGCTTCTCGTACATTCTTGTCACTGTAAACTAAGAAACGGAAGAAAACAAGCAAAAATAAAATACAACCCATCGGTTGAAATCTTGCACTTCTGTGGTAAATAACTTACAAAATTGAAAACAAAAACCCTTTGTTTACAGTACCAAAACCCGACTATAATTTTAGACC
>NW_020524971.1:0-86919 GCF_003368295.1 Carassius auratus | reverse complement strand
AACGCCAGTGAGTCACGCTCCTACGGTCTCCTGCTGTCATCTGTAAACAATCATACACGCACGCTTCTTTCCTGCATCTAAATTGGTCATGGTGTGTGTGCGAAGAGCAGAGATCTGCGGTCAGGAGTATTAGAGAGAACAAGGGCGGCTGTGAGGAATGTGTGTGTGAGCGATACTGTGAGAGAGTGGAAGAAGATACACAGATCTTTTGGGGTTTTATCTTTCCCTTGATGATTTCCCTTAATGAAAAAAAAGACTGAACAAGAAAACATGCAACCATCCTTCTTTCACAGCCAGACGTGTAGCATGTGGACAGAACTACACTTTCACAAGACGCAGCAGAAAGAGAATTGCTTGCAGATTAAAACACATTTATCGGGCAGCACATTACGAGAGATAAGCGTTACCTTCAAGTCTAAGCCCTCCTTAATGAAGAGGGAGAGGGAGTCTTTGATGTGAACTCGTAGATGACCATCTTTGCATCCTTCTGTTCTGAAGGGAGCATTTCAATGTATGTCAGCATTGACTAAAGCCCGGCACAGGTCAATAGCTTCAGATTTGCTTGGATTCCCATGATTCAGAGCAAGACGCTGTTAGAGCGAAAGGGTTGAAGAAATGGGTCATTTTGCATTACTAAGCCCATACAGAATTTGCGATGTTTTCTTCAAGAGATTGTTGGGGGAAAATTGGAACGAACGGATTAAAGGAGGAACGCTGGTCAAATATACAAAATAAATTAATAAATAAGTAAATGATGTACAAAAAATTTGTTCGTAATTCAGATTTACAACATTTATTCAGTGTTACTTGCTGCTGCTTTGAATTTATTTGTGAATTTACAAGAAATTTCAAGAGTCCAAAAATTTTTCTACACCATGTTTTTTTTTCAGTCCATGCATCAAAAAAAATATAACTGTGTGCCACATTATTATAGTAAGGTTTAAATATAGTAAGGTTTAATATATTGAACTGAAAGTACTACACTCGCATTGTTAACTGGAATCATTATTAAATGAGTCAAAAATCCAAAGAATTGTAACTGAATGAATTAAAGGCAGAGTAGATTTAGAATTTTGTGAAAAAAGACAGACATTCAAATTCTTTAGAATTATGCAATATTTTTTGTCCTACTTATTACTAGCCGTTACACATGACACAGTTCTGATAAAGGGTGTGTCAGAGGATTTTTGAAAGAAATTATTATTTCTATTCAGCAAGAATGGATTAAAATTATCAGAAGTGACAAAGACATTAAATGTTGTAGAATGTTTACAAAAATGTATATTCAAAATAAATGCTGTTCTTTTGAACTTTCTGGTCATCAAAAAAAATATAATATTACACTTTTCATACAAATATGAAGCAGCACAATTGTTTTCAACATTGATAATAATATGTTTTATATATATATATAATATATATATATATATTATATATACACATACTGGAGTAATGATGCTGAAAATTCAGCCTTGGCATCACAAGAAATAATTAAATTTTAAAATATAATTCAAACGGTAAACAGATGTTCCAAATGGTATTAGTGTTTAACCGTTTTACTGTATTTATATCAAATAAAGGCAATCTTGGTGAGCATCAGAGACGACAACTTTTTTTTTTTACGGTAGTGTATGTTCACCAAAATGAGCAGCTCACTCATCCCTGCAGTAGTTCTGGAATGCAGGCTGCATGAAGAGACGAGTCCTGACATCTCTCCATCTCTCACACAACCAGGGCATGTTAAAGTCACAGAGATGAGTCCATGGGGCACACATTCCATTATTTTACAATTGGTATTATCAGTCCCAAGCTTCCCTGGAGTCAGGAATTGTCTTCTTTACCAAGAATGTGTTTTACACTATCAGTGAAGAACCATTTTTCTGCTATATCAACTACAACATACTAACAGACAAAAGTAAATGTCCAGCCTTGCCATTTCAATACTTCAGAGTTCAGAACTTTGAATTAAATCAACCAGATACGAAATGACTATTTGACTTAGCAAAAACTATTTAAAAACAGAGAACCTGCTGCAGCCCTCACAAATGCACCACACCAAAGCTTGCCACATTTCTCACAGCGACTTCTCTAAATAGTGGATCTCACATCAGGATTGTGGGTAATCTGGCAACCCAAATGATGTACAAACACACTGTACAGTGCACTTTTTTTTTTCAAATTTGCTGTTGAAATGACTTTTCAAACGCATGTGATGGATTAGTGCGCCAGAAATAAAGTTTCCAGCATTTAACACTTACAGTTAAAGACATCATCCGGGTGCTTAAAGTGCACCCCGTCTTCTAGTTTTTTAGTGTGAACACACCACTCACACTACAAAATGTTGTCAATTTTGGCATTTTGCAGATGGATTTATTTAAAGCTTAATAGTATAGATTGTATCAGCTCATGCATTCCCTGGGAATCAAACCTATGACCTCAGTGTTTCTAGTGCTAGAGTTTGAGCTACAATTATCAATGGTGCTCCCAACTTAAAGTTAGGAGCATCAGCAAAAATTAAGATTAAGAAACACTCAGCAAAAATTTAGGAGCATCAAAACTACAAATTATATATTAACAGTTTTTATCTTTATATTATTAAGTTTAATGCAGATTTTAGATTGGTTAATATCAGCTGTCAATCACAATCCACTAACTACCCTGAGAAAAAGAAGAGCTGAAGAAGAGAGAAACTGAATAAAAAACTGACAGATTTATTTTGTAAACAACCAAAGCTCTTCTTTGGCAAGGGTTATGATGGTGTATGCAGTATTAAATTTTACATTCAGCTCTGCCAACTGCATGGAATGGTTGGCACTTGGCAACTAGGGGTATGCAATAATGACAAAAAATGATATTTCTATTTTCTGGGATTTTATCGCTAACAATATTTTGACACTAATGAGTGTTGACAATAACAATAATGAGTGTTACTGTTTACAGCTGAAAATTGTAATATTCTTCTTTTTACCTTAACGCCATGTTTTTCTAAAAGTGTGCATTATCACTTATTCTCATCTGGGCTGTCATCAAGCAAATTATAAAGTATAAACAAAATTAATCTTTGCAATGCAGAGGAAACACAGAAGCTGCATCTGAAATGGAATTTAGATGCATTTACACACTGATTAATGCAGTACATGAATGCATTTAACCTGCAGTTACACATGCATAAAAATATTTTAATATTGTAACATAAAACATTGAATACTGATATTTGAAATATTTGAAGGTGCTGTAGGGAACTTTTGTAAAAAAATATTTTTTACATATTTCTTAAACCTGTCATTATGTCCTGACAGTAGAATATGAGACAGATAATCTGTGAAAAAAATCAAGCTCCTCTGGCTCCTCCCAGTGCTCCTATTGCTATTTGCAGAAACTCTCTTGAACATCGCTCCCGGTAAAAAATAACCAATCAGAGCTGCGGTCCGTAACTTTGTTTGGGTTCAAAATGTAGAAAAGGGTATATAATAAGTGAGTACACCATGAATCCATTTTCCAAACCGTGTTTTTAGCTTGTCCTGAATCACTAGGGTGCACCTATAATAAGTGTTTATATTCGGAATATTTTAGATTGCTTCGGGGGTACCGCGGCGGAGTAACCCAGTACCTTTGTGATTCTTCATAGACATAAACAGAGAGAAGTAGTTCCGGCTACGATGTTCTTCCGCAAGACGCAAGCAGTTCTGTTTATTAACCGCTAGAGGGTCAAAAATTCCCTATCGCAGCTTTAAATGTGAAAATAAAACCACCAGCAGGTGGCAGCAAGTCACTGTTAATAAGTGAATCATTTTGATTGAACTGAATCATTTAACGAATGATTCATTCAGGAACGAAACGCCCTCATGTTGCTCAGAGATGCAAACAGTGATGTGACTGTGTTTGGAATTGTTTTTTGTTTATGAAATAGAGCAAAAACAGGCAATATAGTGTCTAAAACTTAAGTCTCTTAATATTAACAGTTGTATAAAATCAATATCACATTTGTAATCATGCTGATTTGATGAGGAAAAGAAGCACTCTTCTTGTCATATTGATTAACTGTATGAAATTATATAAAGGCCACCTATTTTTTGAATTTTGTTATGCATTTTAATAGACTGAATCATGCAGTGAAACAACGCACGCAGACTTATCTAACCTAATAGACTTCACGTCAGTTCATGCGTGCACTCTCTGTAGGTGTTTTGTTTAGATTTTTTTGTTAATATATAATTTGTATTAACTATTATAAGTACTCGCACAAATGCTGCCAAATATATTTTGAGGTCACACTGATTAAATTTCAGGAGCATATGAGACCAAAATGGTGGCAATTTCGAGCCTTGTATTATGCTAAAAGTCAATTCTGCAACCAAACACAAAGTGTATAAATTAGGGTTAAAACACCTAAAACGTGGCTTTTGCTGAAAATTATTAACTTATAAATGAATGGAATGATATTTAGCTATTTTGGGATTTTTCGGATCATACCATATTCACTTGACCCAAGGATCTAATAAATAAATACAGAAAACAACAAGAACAACAACAACAACAACAACAACAGCTTTGACAATGAATAATGAACATTTCCCAGGTTTCTCCAATCAGTTTCCCAATTTTTGTAAATTAATAAATAAATATTATTTTGTAATTTCACCCATTTTGCCAGCTTTCAAATTCAGAAAATCAATACTGGTCAAGTACTAGTTAAGGTAATATTGCCTAAAAAAATCTGAAAAGTTGGGGATTTTAGAGGTTTAGATAAAATGTATAAACAGCATCGATTTAACTACACTCACATTATTGGATAAAGACTTTGCAACATTCACACTGATACTGAACTGAATCAACACTCAATACGCTGAGCTGAATAATGACACTTATCTACTGTAGAACTGCATTACAGCTAAAATTATTTAATTACTGATACATTTACAGTACTGACACGGTTACTATCCTGTTTATTCTCGTAAAGCTGTTTTAAACCGCCCAATAAGTAAATGTAATTTGATTTGACTTGACTTTCTGTACCGTGCTGCTATGGTCTAGATCTGCCTCTTCATGTCTTCCGTTATGCTGAAGCTACGATCACATTCTGCAAGCAAGTCAAGGCACGACCCATCGGCACAGTGAACACTCAGAATCAGCTGATTACGGATCACTTGGAAAAAAAGACCAAGAGTTTCACATTCAATCACTTTTGAACTTCCTCTGGAAATTAAAAAAAGGTGATAGACATGACTAAAGATAGAAGGCTGCCGAATCTTCTCATTCAGTGAAGGAGATGGAAGAAGCCATAAGTATGGTGATGGTTCCTTCATGTGCACCAAAACAAACGTCCAACGACAAATCAGCCCTGCAATCAAATGCCCCCGTGGATAACAGCCTCTGACATTTCCATAACAGAATTACGGAGAGTGAAGTGATTTCCATTACATCTCACACTACTGTTAATTTTTCAAATGGAACACCAAGAGAAGATTTTGCTTTTAAAAGATGCTCTGCCTTCGTATTCAAATTTAAAGGGGGATTCCAAACATCTACTGCATGAGCATGTGATTCTGAGAGGTTTGGGATTTTAAGTCATGAAGCCACTAATCATTTTCCTTAAGGATTGGGAGAAAATGAGAAAACCTCATTAATATTCACGCACATATTAATATTAAGTAGACTGTGAACTGAGTGAACCTAGCTCAAGCGTCTTTTGAACTCCCAGATGAAACAAAACCTACAACAACTTCATCTATACATAAACACATATTTGCATGCAATTCCACAGGATGAATTCATGAATGCAAGTCTTCCTGTCTTAATAAATATCACAAATGTCAAAAACATTTAATTAACATACATGCAAGCATCCCTGAAGATATTCCAGATCACTCACTTCAAATACAAAGCAAATAAATGACAGATTTTTGGCAGGTTTGACAATGGATAATGACAATTTTGACAAGTAATTGTTTTTCTTGTGAACTTTGAGTGAATATTTTGCAAAATAAATGTAATTACACAGATTTCATTATTGCAGATGAATGGATTAAAGATTACAAATTCAAAGTAAATGACAGATTTTTTTATTTATTTAAAAGTTAAGTTTTAATAACAAGCAAGTAAATGAAACTAACGGTATTTAAGTTCTGTCAAATCTATGCAAAGTTCTGCATGCACAGATTGCATGTGGGTCTAGATGAGACCTTTGACCTTATAAACTACTGGATAGTTTCTTCACATTTGAGTCATTCCTAACCTCACCAAGGTCCATTATAACAGCTTCACTTAACAGACTGCAAGCAGTTTAGATATCAAGACTACAAAACTATGACTCAACAGTTAAGCTATTTTTGAGATAAAAACGTCCAAAACTTAAAACAGACATCAGCTTTCATTAAACAGCATATCATTTGGACGGGTGCACACAAAACCCGTTCAAAACCCACATCAATGGCTAAGCTGAGTGGCACTTCATAATCATACAGGCCTACTTAATAATACAAATCCCATCCATCCATCCTTGTTTTTCTGTCACATAACGGAAGGAGAGAACAGAGGGAGGACTGAAACGAGACGTGAAGCATCTGTGGCCTCGCTCGCCGGGGTTGACAGGAAGTGGCCCTGAACTCTGTGCGGACACAGTAGCGCTGTGTTCCCCCGAACGGACCCCCACCACCACGTCCTCCATTCAAATGACATCATATGAGGACAGATGGGTCCACTGCCGTGAGAGTTTGGAGGGGTCATCCTCTTCAAGCTCTACCAGTGACCAAAAATGGGTCTCAGACACACGGAAGTGACGATAATTAATAAATTCAAGCTACAATATATGAACTGACTCTTTAAAGCAAAGACATGAGGGATAGAAGTACAGGCCATTCAATAGGGTTTTAATGGTTTAGCCAACAAAACAGTGTAAATATGGTGTTCCAAAAAATAAAATAAAATCTGTGAACTGTTTAGTTTAAATATGGTAAAACAATGGTTTCATATGAGTAAATATAGTAAAACGCATGTATAGAACTTAAGAACAGCGTTTACTTTATGCAAAGTTCCTCTGGGCATGACCTTTGACCTTACAAACTACTTGGATAGACTATATATTCATAGTTCACATTCAGTTTTGAGTCAAATCTGAAGTGCCTATTCAAACGGACTCTAATGATTTGATTAAGAGAAAGTTTTTGTACTGACTAAAAAATCCTATGAGGGATAAAACATATCACAGATGACAAGATTCAAGCTCAATGGCAATCCAACAGTAAATGTTAAGCATGTCAGACTGGCAAACTCCTCTCAATGTTGTTGCATCATCTCTAAATAAGCCACTGCAAAAATTAAAAAAAGCTGTCAAAGCTTTTGTAATAAATGCAAAACCTTCAGTGAAGAATTTCAAGACAATCACTGTCAGAGAGCAAATTATTTTCATTGCTGATCTATATGTACACATAAACGGTTACTGTGCCTCCATATTCTGAACGATAAACACTATAATTAAAAGTCTGAAAGCATGTCATAGGTACAAAATCAAAACACAACCACCATTCTCACAGAAATAAAGAAGACAGTTTCACAACTGTCCTTGAGCATTGGTAGAAATGAATTAGATGCATAACTGGAACAGTGCACCAGAACATGGAGAGGCATGCAACAACAGAAGTTAGCCGTCTGCTGCATTAAAAATTTAACAAAATCTGTGGGTGTACACCACAAATCTCGGCGCATTGTCCAAACCCGCAGAGGCCGATAGCGTGACCATTAAATATGCAAATTTCATTGCCAATCACACAAAACGAGGCGTTTGTTCAATCACGTGTGAAGCACTCAATGCCAGTCAAGGACTACTATACTCTGATATCAATAGTTTATATACACATAAGAGAAGTGAGTAAGATATCAAATGTTCCTTTGTATATCTCTTATAAAGATTTAGTGGTTCAACTATAGTTTGGTCAAACTCTTCCTAAAATTTCAGTCTATGGGAGTTGTCCTCTGGTTTCTCTCTCCTCGGCTAATCGAGCAACTCGTTCCCATAATAGCATTTCAAAAGAAGAAGCCACTTTTTATTGCATGCCAATTCTCAAAGCTAGTAAACAGAAACAAGCGCGTCATTCATAACGGAGCCCAAAGCCCAGTGTATCACTCATCACAGACAGAAGGTCCCAGTCAAGGGAGGACAAAGGCCCCACTGCGTAGGCACGTTACCAATTAACAGGAATTTTGCCTTAAATGGGCTGCTTTTCCAATGATCTCACTTGAAGCCAGCTTAAACTTCAACGGCTTTCACTGAAAGACATTCACAGAATTCCAAAAGGCATTAAAGCCACTTCACGGGCTCTGGGCCCCTTCTTCAAGAGTCCTCTATGGTATTATGAGCACATCTAATTAAGAGCATCAATCCCCTTCTTATGAAAGCACCCATAAGGACCATCAACAGCCACGGGCAATGCAGAGAAACAACAGATGAACACAACTGAAGACGGATGCATTAGCTAATTGCTCCAAATCACTATAGGATAAATAGCTCATTGGAGTAACAACAGATTTAAGGGAAAACCTTTAAGTTATGAGACACTCACTCATTACAGAGTCAATTCTGAAGCACTGTTTGCAGCATCTGCACCTCTGAGTCTTGTGTTAGATTTCTTTATTGGTGGTGTGTACATACTTAGGGTTGAGGATTCAAACAAACCCCTAACTCAAAATAACGTTACAGACATGTACCTCAAATCATGCAGGATTCAACTCGTCCCCAAGATATCCAGGATGTACAACGACAGAACTGGAAGTTAAAATAAAGCTGACAGAGAAGGCAAATCTCAAAGATAAACACAAAATATGCTTTACCAGCCACAATGAGACACTTTTCTCACTATTCAACCACTGTTGCACTGCATTTCTCAAACCAGATGATGCTCTTAATGTTCACGTGAGGTTGATGGTTAAAGATGCACTCTTAAAAAAAAAAAAAAAAAAAAAAAAACTTCTACAGGGTTTTTTTACTAAACCTTTTCTAAAAGTTTTTTTTTCTTTTTTTTTTTGTAGCAGAAAAAACATTTTCAGCAAAACAGTTCTTAAATGTAGGCCTACCTGATTTTCTTGCAGTAAAGAACATTTAAATAATCTAAAGAACTTTTTTTCCATTATTAACAACCTTTTGTGGAATGAAAAGATTCCATGGAATGAGTCTTTATTTTTAAACAAGTACTCTTTAAATCGTAGGTTTCAAAAGAAAGTTTTTGCAACAATGCCATAGAAAAGCCATTTTTGGGTCCTCCAGAGAAGCTTTTAGTGACCAGTTCTCAAATTAATAATTTTATCTTAGTCTGAAGAACATTTTCATACTCCAATAACCCATTTTTCTACAATAAAGAACCTTTAGTGGAATGGACAGGATCAATGGATGTTAAAGGTTCTTCATGGAACCATAGATGCCAAAATTATTTAAAGAGTGCAGCCTGCTAAAGATTCAAACCAGGCTCGATTTGTTTAGTAGAAACCACACACTCACTTTCACTTACCTAAGTGCATTTTGCCATGAAGAATGAGGAGGCTGAAACACTCTGAGGAGAGCAAGTGTGGGCGAGGTCTTTGTACCAAGATGAGAAGTGGTAAACTAACAAATTATAGCTTAGTTCTAGGCTCAAAATCCCCTGATATGATTTCTAAGGCTCTTAACCTATGATTTACAGTAGAGTAGCTTTGTACAGGGAATATCTGCTAAAGTAAAACTCCTTGATCTACTATAAAATGATGCAAGGTGTTTCTTATTAACAGCGCAATGGTGGGGGGGGGGGCAATTCATGCAATGTATATGTCTAAAAACAAAAGAAAAAAGCTTAATAATGACCAACCCGATTTCACAAGAGAACTATTTCACGAGACACTTACGTAGGAATTTGGACAATGTGATTCAGACAAAAGTATATGCAAGAATCTCCACGCCTAAACCTAACCCACAACGGGGCATGAACAGAATGCAAAAAAAGTATAAATGAGATTGCGTGAATGCATTCAAATTAGCCACCAATTTGCAAAAGCATAAAATAGCTGCTATGAGAATGTGTTGAAATGAAATGTTGATTCAAGCCGACTACTGCTTTCTTAAATTTAAGGATGTCCAAAAATAGGAATTAAACACTCATGCCTTATGGCAACCTCGATATTTAGAGATTTGAGTCATCGTGAGTGGGAGAACCATAATCCCAAACACCGCCAACAAAACAGGCGAGAAGTTCTCTTAAGTTCACTGAAGAGGTTCACTGGCTGACTGATACAAGAGGTGTTACATAGATAGATAGATAGATAGATAGATAGATAGATAGATAGATAGAATCTGATTAATCAGTCTATCACTAATGCATACCGTTGAAAGTAAAAGAAGCAAGTACCAAATTAAAAGTACAGAATACATAAAGCATTTCTGAGAACTCCAACCACAAACTTTGCCTCAGATGTTTCTACTAAAAGCAGACACAAATGAGAGGATAATTGTATGCATCTATAAAACTGATGTGGATAGCAGATCACATCATTTAGTCTGAAATAGTTGAATTCATATTGGAATCTCTGTCATGTAATCCTGGCCAACCTGAGCGCAATTTGAGACATTGTTGAGATCTGCATTTGTAGAGGAGACACATGAAAATACTGGCGTGTTTTCCCTCAGGAGAAACATCTGAGAAGCTCTGACAATACAGTCTAGAAGAAACAACTGACAGTAGAGAAAACACAAAAAGAAAGAAAGAAAAAAAAAACGAGCTGATTTGCAATTTTCCTTTCCTACATGGAGATCTAGTTCAGGTGTGACGTACATAAAAGACAAATCCAGACTAGTCCTTGACAGGACTTCGGCTAGTTTAGTCATCTGAAACAGCTAGTCACATTGTAGCTGTTTGCCTGCAATATTCACACAAATAAATCAATAATCATGCGAACTGTTTCTAGTTTAAATGGAAAACATCGCGAGTATTTGTTGTTGTTTATGAGAAACAATCTTACAGTTCATTTAAACCGGCGGATCGGAGAAAAATACCCGGATTTATAAACACCATGGCCAAATATTGAACACCCACTTCGTTTTAAACAATATGCCAGGCATTGTATTTATTTGATCAACCGGAAATGTGGCTAAAAATCTCCTTGAGCTGTATTTTGAATCCCAACGCCCAGAAAAATAAGATAAAATAGGCTACGATATAAAAATAATCCAGCCGTACTCACCTTGTCGAGAACCACGAATGTGGTGCGAATAAAACCCTTTCGTTGCTCGGAATGACCTCTGATTTACTGTTTTTGGTGTACGAATGAACGAGACTCAGCTTTCCATAGTCAATAATGTTCACCGGCTCAAACAGAAGAAACGAAACGGAGCGAATGAGCGCGTTCAGTGCGCGTTCATGACGGGGGTTGCCTGGGAACGCGCACAGCTGCGCGAGTCATCGATAATAACAATGTCACACCAGTAACAATGAAAATATCCAGCGTCACGATCAAAAGCGATGGGGAATGATCCGATGTAGAAGCAGCTTATCGCGTCCCTGAGAAAGCGCGCGCGGCCGAAGACGGAGTCAAAGCCATGACACCAGTATCATGAGATGATGGGAAACTGGAAAGACAGAAGGGTGGGAGGGCAGGGCGCTTTGACGTGACACTGTTTTACTACGTTACACTTGACTAGTCTGCAATAGCACGACAGAGAGAGAGAGAGAGAGAGAGAGAGAGAGAGAGAGAGACTGGAATGGGGTTCATTATGACTCTGTTGAGAATTGGAGAATTTAAGGTAACTGGGCCACCTATTGCTGGATCTGGGGCACCAGAAACGTCATTTTGAGTTTGCTCAGTGCAATAAAATAAAAAAAAGAAAAGAAAAGAAATGCATGAATTAAATTAATATATATAAATACACATGTATAAGTGGATTAGATACAATAGTCTGTCATAAATCTATGTAAATAAACAAATAAGAAAAAAAATAATAAAACTAAGGAGCGGAAAAATAACTCATACGGCAAAAGACACGATAAACGACCCCCACCTACTGATGCAACGAGAGACCCACTGAACGAATCAGAGTGAAATGTTTTGGAACTGATTCTAAAGACTCGAATCGAATGCGATGAATCAATAAATAAGTAAGTAAATAAATAAAATTAAACCTTATTTTGAGACAGTAAATAGCAGTATTTCTAATGTGACCATCAGTGCCAATGGAATAATACATTTGCTTCCTAACAATTCCAAGAAATTCTCTCACTCATAAACAACTAAATCTGTTGAATGTCTTTCAGAGGTCAAAGTAATTCTAAAGGATTTGTTTAGGAAAGTTTTGCCAGTATTTCCACAAAGAGAGGTAATGCAGACAGGGGTACGTTCCTCGTTGAATATTTGAGACTAGATTTTTGATTGATGAACTGGATTTATATTTTCTGAGAGCTTCCCTTCAACTTATGACACGTCTCATCAGGTTTTGACAGCCACACACATACCAGAGATGAAAGCCTGAGGCCAGTTCATGCTGTCTTGCTCCATTTGCACAATAAAAATCAGTTTTACAGTAAATCCGAGTTTTTAGTCAAAGATTTAGCACTGCTGCCCCCTAACGGTAAAGACTGGTTGCTCTTAGAAATGCTAAGACGGGACGTCATGTTATTTAATGTAAATTCAAGCAAGCCACAAATATTTGTAAGAAATAGAAATAATGTTTATTCATGTGGTGTGATTTATTATATATATAGGGAGATATTCCTGCCAGTTTTCTTACCATTAAACATTACAGACTGTATATTGTGGTACAGAATTATACTGTATGTCATGAGATCTGCAGGTTATATGGATTTGAATCATACACTTCAGCACATACAAACAGCATGACATTTTGAACATAAACCTGGTGTTTAACCACATGATTCGACTGACCTGTATGTGTGCGATGTGATTTGTGTGTTAGAATTAGATTTGCACAAAGGAAAGGTACTCATGCAGAACGCAATCATATGTGCAGAAGTTTCGTCTTAAAATTTGGTGACCTTTGATGTTTCACCAATATAAGATGTAAACGTCACATGGAGTTTTTATTTTATTTTTTGCATACTTAAAGTGTAGTGTCAGCATCTATAGGCAGAAAGATTTTGAAAAGTGGCCTGAAAAAAAAAAACATTTTTGTCTTAAAGGCATAGTTCACCAAAAAATGAAGATTCTTTCTTTGTTTAATAACTCTCATGTTGCTCCAATACGTACCTGCTGCCCTCCATTGCCTATCCTGACCACTTATTTAATATAATGAACAATAACTGAATGGGAACCAGGCCTGTCAAGCTGGAAAATGACATAAAAGCCCCCCAAAAAAGTATATTCTTAGACTTCCGAAGTCACCTGATGGCTTTGTGATTATTTTCAGTTTTTATTTACTTAAAATGTTGCATTACACCCTAGCTGTCCTAGATGTATTCCGGTGTTATTTTATTATTATCATACATTATTATTTATATTATAAATACTATTATAGCATGCAAATGTATTATTTATTTTGAATTCGTTTTCCATATATATATTTCATTAGGATTTTAAATTAAATTGATATATTTATATTTATATATAGCTTTAATTAGTTAGCTGGGTTCCATTGCAACATTTCTTTGTTTGTTTGTTTTTAAAGTTTAATTGTTTCATCTAATATTTTATTTGATTTCAGCTTTCTTTTTAATCACTGAAAAGAACTGTTTTAGTTTTAGTTAAACAACAACACTGTTGCATTCAGAAGTTCAAATCATGACTGACTTAATTGTTTTGCAATTAATTTAGATCATATAACATATCTAAATGATTCTTCACATGTTGGATCTCAAGTTCAAAGAGAGTAGAGTGGTTAACAGTCCACCAGAGGGTGGCATTATATAGCACACAAATCATTTTTATTAAACTTACAGTACATTACAGTGTTATGCAGCTCAAGTCCTTTCTGATGCTTGAAAAGTGCCAGTCTCTCATTCATCAGTATTTTGTTTTAGGAAAAAAACCTTTTGCATTATTCAAAATTCTCTTTTTGAGTTCCACAGAAGAAGGTTTGAAATAACAGAAAGGTTCTGAAAGTTTTGAAAGTGATCCTAATGTGTTGTTATGATTATACTGTAGATTTGCTGTGGACTTCCCTTTTCTCATGGAATTAGAACAATTATTACAACTTCATGGTTACTGTTATAGTTACTGACCTTGGTGTGAACACACCTTCAGTGATGACAGAATTTTCATTTTTGGTGACCTAATTCATTAAGAACAACCTTATCACATTTACAGCCAGTCATTTTCGAATAAGCTCTGAAAGTTTCAAATGTGTTCAACTTAAACTCTGAAGTCAGTTCTGCTGGAAAGTTCATGACTGAGCACCTCTAATAGACTTTTATAGGGATAGTTCACCCAAAAATGAAAATTCTGTGATCATATGGATTTGTTTTACGTTCGATGGAGAGACTGACTTGAAGGTACTTTTATTTTTAAATTCTTTGATTTACACATCCTCAAGTTTTTCCGAACCTTTACGAGTTTCTTTCTTCAGATGAACACAAAAGTAGAGATTTTGAAGAATGTTGGGAACTAAACAGTTGACGGTACCCACTGACTTCCATTGTATTTTTTTCCATATTATGGAAGTCAATGAGGACCAGCAACTGTTACAGTCTTCCAGATCTCTTCTTTTGTGTTCAGAAGAAGAATTAATCTCAAACAGGTTTGGAACAACTTGAGGATGAGTAAATGATGACAGAATTTTCATTCATTTTTGGGAAGCGCTTTAACCAAATTCTTGGGCTGTGGAAGGACATGGGGGCGAGTAAATGGTGACAGAATTTTCATTTTTGATTTTTTTTTTTTTTACCTATCCCTTTAATGGATTGTTGATGGACAACATGTAAAACGACATTCAAAACAGCAGCTTCATATTTCGCGTCCATTAGCACCCTACACTTTCTTGAACTCCTATTACTCTCGGTTTCTGTGATCAGACGAGGTGCTAGGAAAAAGCACGTCGCTCTCCAGTGACAGGTTGCTACTGAGACCTGCGATGCGGCTGCGCAGCAGAAAGTGCGTCCTGCGCTGCAGCAGCCGCTGCTGCTCCTGCTTGAGCTCCACATAGGAGCGCGAGAACGTGTGGAAGATGGAGGTGACGGGGAACGCCATGAGCAGGATCCCGCTGAGGATGCTGCTGAGCGCCACCACCTGTCCGGGGATGCTGCGCGGCACCATGTCGCCGTAACCCACCGTGGTCATGGTGATCACGGCCCACCAGTACGTTGCAGGAATGCTACTGAACTCTCGCGTGACCCCGGCCTCGTTCTCAATCAGGTAGAGCAGCGGGGAGAAGAGAGCTATGGCCACGCAGAGGAAGAGGAGGAGCAAGCCGAACTCCCGCGTGCACCGGCGCGCCGTCAGCCCGAGAGTCTGCAGTCCAAGAGAGTGGCGCGCCAGCCGCATCACGTAGAGGATGCGTAATGCCCGCAGCACGCGCAGCACCAGGCCCACTTTGTCCAGATAGCTGTTGCCTGAGCCCAAGCGCTTCTCGCCCGTGGAGGTGCTGTCCACCACCAGCGTGATGTAGTAGGGCAGGATGGCTATGACGTCGATCAGGTTGAGCGGCCGCCGGAGGAAGGCCAGCTTGCTGCGGTCTTGGATGAAGCGCAGCGTGAACTCCAGTGAGAACCAGGCCACACACACCGTCTCCACGATGAAGATGTTGTAGCACATCTGAGAGCATTTACCCTGAAACAGACGAATGGAAAGTTAGAAAACTTGGGATTTTGAGCGAAGGTTATTGAACTAGGTTCTTTATGTATAAAACCACCATTTAAAAGTTTAGAGTCTGTTAAGAAATGTATGCTTTTATTCAGCAAGGACACGTTAAATTCATCAAAAGTAACAGTAAAAACATTTATGACGGTACAAAATATTTCTATTTTGAATAAATGCTACTATTCAGAATTTTCATCAAAGAACCCTGAAAAAAATAAATGGTTTCCATAAACATTGGAAATATTATGCAGCAAATCAGCATATACGAATGATTTCTGAAGGATGCTGTGAGACTGAAGACTGGAGGAATGATGCTGAAAATTCAGCTTTGATCACAGGAATAAATTACATTCTAAATGATATTCAAATTATTAAAAAAATTACAAAAGAAAAGTAAAAAAAAATATTACATTTTTCACATGCAGACTTGGTGAGCATTAGATATTGTTTTCAGAAACATTAATATGTTAATGTATTCTTATTTAATTAGCTTTTATTCACTTATTTTATTATAATGTATTTTATTGTTTCGGTGCTAAATTTAATTAATTTTTATTTAGTGTCATTATCATTTGAGTCGGTTATGGGGATCGCGAATCATTTGAGTCAGTTAGGGAGTTCGGAGCGGGATCGCGAATCATTTGAATCAATTTGAGAGTTCGGAGCGGGATCGCGAATCATCTGAGTTAGTTATGGGGATCGCGAATCATTTGAGTCAGTTCGGGAGTTCGGAGCGGGATCGCGAATCATTTGAGTCAGTTCTTGAGGTCGGAGCGGGTTTGCGAATCATTTGAGTCAGTTTGGGCATCGCAAATCATTTGAATCAGTTCGGGATTTTGGAGCGCGTTCGCGAATCATTTGAATCAATTCGAGAGTTCGGAGCGGGATCGCGAATCATTTGAGTCAGTTTGGGGATCGCAAATCATTTGAGTCAGTTCGGGAGTTCGGAGCGGCTTCGAGGATCATTTGAATCAATTCGAGAGTTCAGAGCGGGTTCACGAATCATTTGAGTCAGTGGAGCGGGATCGCTAATCATTTGAATCAGTTCTGGAGTTCATACCGGGTTCGCGAATCATTTGAGTCAGTTCGGGAGTTCAAAGCGGGTTCGCGAATCATTTGAGTCAGTTCGGAAGTTCGGAGCGGGATCGCGAATCATTTGAGTCAGTTTGAGAGTTTGGAGCGGGTTCGTGAATCACTAGAGTCAGTTTGGGGATCGCGAATCAATTTTAATCAGATTCGCGCTTGTAAATTTTCAAATTGCTACCAACTGGGGTGGCAGCAGGGGTGGCAAGGCTTTCTTTTAGGGTGGCATTTGCCACCTTATGCCACCCCGGTAGATCCGCCCCTGGACATGTGACAAACACAAAGGACTTAATTCATGAAAATGGAGCTTGATGGATGCAAGGAAAAAAACATTCACAAGAAATTATTTTTAGAGAGTGGTTTAGATAACATTTGTACTGTTCAGTGTTGTTGCTTGAATTCAGTTGTTGTGAATAATCTTATATCTTGCATAGCATTCTCTTCAAACATATAGAGCTGCTAAAACAACTAAAACTTAGGCCTACAACTTCTTCCAATCATCAAAAAATCTTCTAATATCTTCTTTTGTGTTCTGCAGTATAAGGAAACAAATCCTCATCTTCCTCTGATGCCGGTTGGTGTCTTGTTCTCAGTGTCAATACTGCTAGTAGTCCACAAGAGGAAGCCAGGGATTCATGCAAACACATTCTTCCTGGATCTGTTTCCACAACTTTGCTGCATATTATTATTATTTCACCTCATCTCACCTCGCTTTTTCCGGTGTCTTTTTCATTTTCATAAAATCCTAGGATCTCACTTTGAAGACTAACAACAACAGAGGAAAGAAAACAGTGTTGACTGTGGTAAAGAAAATGTCTTCAGCTCAATTGTAAAAATAGTGTCAGTAAGTGCATTGAAAATGAAACCCCATTGTATAAATATTGTTTGGACGCTTGATGCTTCAATGCTACGAAATAATATGATAAAATGCAAGAACTACTCACCTGCATCTTTGCATCCTGGATCCTTAAAAATGAACCCCGTGCCAGATACACAAACCACCAGATCTGCTAAACCCGCTTGAGATCATTACTATACACTTAAAAAACTATTTTTTCCTCACAGAAGATAAATAGTGACAAACACAAAGGACAGAATTCATGAAAATGAAAGGAGCCTCTGTCTGGCTGGTGCTATGTTGGTTTAAGACTTAATTGAATCTTCTATGCTCTTGTTTTTCTCTGTACCAGGGGCAGCAATTTTAATTATTCCAGTGACTGATCTGAGCCGAGCCAATGGGTGTCTTAATTCAATCAGAGAAGGAGCTGGTTTAACTCTAATTGCCACAAATTATTTCTAGAAAAAGATGACTTCTCCTGAAGAAAAGCCTTTGCTTTGGTTGAGCGGAACGGTTCTGAACAGGGCTCTTGGAGCTTGATGAATTTCAGTAAGTGTACTCGATCTGACTCCTTGAGATGAGCTCTGAGAAACATGACTGTAATTTTCAAGTGAACTTGAAGACCTTGATTAACTGGTTCCCGTGTTTGAGTTCCAACTATAGTCTGCAGGAGCAAACCTGAAGTGGTTTCAACTCGAGTCGAGTCAAACTTATTTATATAGTGCTTTTTAGATTTGCTCAATTAAAATGTATAAAAAAGTATATTTTAATAGCACTATAAAATGTAATCTGTAGTAAATCTCCCTTTTCCATACTTTACATTATAATGTTGTGATTAATAAAAATGTTAAACACTACGTTTTTAAGTGTTAAAAATAGTATTAATATCAGCCATTTATCAGTTATCACCCAAAACAAAAAAAAAAAAAAGTGATTATCTGTGTTGGTCAGAATCTGAATTTAATCCCTAACATTTCATGCAAATCTGATTTACGCTACCGTGTTTGACGTAGGTAGGTTTTTAATTTCATGATCACAAAGGATGCATTTATTTGATCAAAATTACAGTAAAAACTGTAAAATTGTGAATTTTTTTTCCAATTAAAAATAGATGATTTTTTTTAAATATATTGTCAAATGTAATTTATTCCGGTGATGCGCAGCTGAATTTTCATCATCATTACTGCAGTCTTCAGTGTCACATGATCCTTCAGAAATCATTCCAATATGCTGATCTGCTGCTCAATAATTATTTCCTATTATAATCAGTCGAAAACAGGTTATATTTTTGTGGAAACCATGATACATTTTATAGAAACTTTTATTTATTTGAAATAAAATTATTTTGTAACATTATAAATCATCAATTGAATGCCTCCTTACTAAATAAAAGTTTAATTTGTTTCCAAAAAGCCCCAAACTTCTTAACTAAATGGCAGGACAAACTGACACTTACCGTCTCCTCCTCCTCCCTCATAGCAGGCATGGTGCTTATGGACAGGTTGATGGCTGTTATCGTGACGAACAGCACCGAAAGGCAGGCGAAGATCTTCCCCGGCAGGCCGGAGTGAGGCTTCTCCACCATGTCTCTTAGCTTTCCCATCCAGCGGCTGAGGCGAGACTCTCTGGTCAAACTGCTTTGGCTGTCATCCTCATTCTCCTCGTCCTCCTCTGCCACCCGCTCTAACTCGTTGCACTCCTCCACGCGCTGCAGGAGGCGTCTCCGGCAGCACCACTCCAAGCTCTCCTCCGGGACGCCCCAATAGAGCAGCTCTTCTCGGAAGGACAGGGCGCACATCTCGCGCAGAGAGCGCAGTTTCCCGGCGCGCAGGAAGGTGAGGATGGTCTGGAAGGCGCAGGGACTGCGGTCGAAGAAGAACTCGTTGTGGACCACGTCGTAGTCGTCGCACACCCGCATGATCTCGTCAAAGCTGCTGCACAGATGCAACTGGCCCAGACGCGAGAGGGGGAAGTCCTCCAGCGTGGTCCAGGGAAGCTGGTACCGCAGGCCGCCCACGTTAATGATGACGTGCAGCCGCTGGCCGCAGGAAGGCAGGTTGCCGTTGTCGTCCAGATGGAGCGCATCGGTGATATTGGGGTCGGTCAGAGGCAGGTGTTGCGCCCGTTTGTAATAAACACCCTTGAGGGCCTCTCGTTCCTGGATGGGGGGCCCGTTCAGAGAGTCGTCCGAGGTGCAACTTAAAGCACTGTAGTCGTAATCCGAACCATCGCCTCCCAGTAAAGTCATCTTTAGCTCAGCGGCGGTCACATGCCTGTAGCCCAGCGCTTCCTCTCAAAGAATGACCTGCTCAATTAAAGAGAGAGACGGCTGATTAGTGATCGACGTATTAAGGCTTGTTCACTCCAAGATAATGATAACTATCATTAACATTCACACCAGCAGAGAATAGTATTCTGTTTAAGCACACAGTTTTTGTCGTCTGATGCTTGAAATGCTTGAGCTCGTTAAAAATGAGTGGATTCTGATTGACTGTCAGGGTTTCATCGGCTACAAAAAATATAGATCTGAAAGTGATTCCAGTGATGTCGCTCCTCTGTCGTTATCTTTTAGATGTGCTGTGAGCTTCTCTGTTTTCACAGCATTAGAACGATTGTTTTGGTGTGAAAGGGCCTTATTGATGATATTAGTGCAATTTATGTCACTTTTATAAACTCCGACAGAAACCTGAGTGACCATCAACTTCCTTTTTTGAAGTTAAGTTTAATCAGAGGCATTAGGGGCATAATGTTGATTACCACAACAATAACAACTAAAATAAATAAAATAGAATACATTTCAAAATAAAATAAATAACTTGCTTATCCATTGTAAAAAAAAAAAAAAAAAAAAAAAAAAAAAAAACAGTTAATTCAATGAAATTCAACAGACAATGAGTTCTGGGAAATTATGTATTTTCCCTCCCTGGTTAAGAAAGGCTCTTGTGAGGCACTTATAATGGAAGTCAATGTTTAGAAACGAGAAGATTATAATTTCTTAAAAGCACTTTTATTCAGTCTTCTGGTACAAGTTGTGTATTATTTTAGCTGCTGTGTATTCTTCTAGCTTCTTGTCATTTTTACAGTAGTTTTAGTGTTTAAAGCATTGCATTTGTAAAACTGGATATACAGTCACTTCACAAAGAAATGGTTAGTAAGACACAAGGTATGTTTATCGACAGATTGTTATAATATCGGTGTCTGCGCAGTTCTTTGTCATAAATACAGTTTACAAAAGGTCACGAGGGAGCAGTCGGTTTCTCATCTACTGTAAAGTTTTCACTCTAGCTCTTAACACACATGAACACATGCTTTAATTACACTTTTTAAAATATACTTAATCTAATTATACGTACTTTATGCATACGCTACCTTGCAAAAGTCTTAGGCAAGTTAGTATTTTCACCCCAAAGAATGGTGTTTGGCCAATTATTTATATATTTTACTGTAGTGTGCTGGTAGAAAATATCAGTTTACATTTCCAAACATTCATTTTGCCATTAATTTTAATAATAATCTAGTGAGATTATTGAATGCACAAGCAGTCTGACAACAGCCGGTGCTCCACATGGAGATCTGATCTCACCATCACCGAATCTGTCTTTGATTACATTACAAGAAACAGATGAACCTGAGACAAGCTAAACCCAGAAGAACTGTGGGTGTATCTCCAAGATGCTTGAAGAAACCTTCTTGCAGAGCTACCTGAAAAACAATGTGCAAATACTAATGTGCCTAAGACTTTCGCACAGTACTGTACTTTACAAATGACTTTGTTGCTACTTTTTAGAGAATGACCGCACTCATTTTAACTAAATATCAGAGTGACTGACAGAGATACAATAGAAACATTGTGTGGTTTTGTATTAAATAATGACCCAGATCATGAAATACATTTATTAATCTTAGAGTAAGGGAAGCACAACTTGTGAATGCTATGGATTTATTTGAAGTCGTTTTAATGTTCATGTTATCCATAGTTTTTTGTGGCTCTTTTTTTAAAAGTATCGGTTCAGGCACTGTTTAGGCACCACCGTTTTATCGATATGGCATCACTTGTTTTTTAGGAGCATCTGGGACCTTCAGATGCTTTATGTTGAGACTTTTTGCATGGGACCTGCCAGTGAATGAACCCTTACAGAACAAGTAAACAGAATATCTTGTCTGAGCCCACAACAGGAAGCATTCCCAAACAAGTAACAGTGTGAAAATGAATAACTCAAGTGCTTCCAACACCTCTTTTTCACAACAAGTGGAGGATTCTAAACCTTAGATACTCTTCTTGTAACGCCGCAATGCAAACCACAGTCTAAATGATCAAATGAAATGCTCTGGCTCGACGTCTCACCAGTAAAGACATTCACCTCCCAGACAAGGTTAGGCAGAATTTATTAGTTCCTTTTGACTTTGGGAAAATGAATTGAATTGGCCACTTCTCAGAGGAAGAGGAATTCTTTTATTTCAAAGAAAATTATCACAGGTCAAGCATTAAATTAAATTAAATTAAATTAAATTAAATTAAATTAAATTAAATTAAATTAAATTAAATTAAATTAAATTTGTAGTGCTATTTTAGTATCATTGAAGCATTATTATCATAAATTTTAATATTTTTAATCAGTTTTAATTGGTATTTTAAATGTAAATTTTTAGTAATTTCTTTCTAAACGTCTACATAGTTTTCAATTTGGTATTGCAGCTGTATTGTAGTTAATCATGTTACAAAATCAGAAATGCTGTTTTTGCAATTGCAGCTGAAATAATACAAAAAAGTGTATTCTTCTTATTATTAAGATCTTATTTTTAATTAACATTTTTTTACAAGTTATACATTTTTACAAGTTATACAACAATTAACAAGTTACATTTTTATGGTTAACTATAACAAAAAAGAAACTTAATATATAATGTATAAAATGACAAAATTATTAACAAAAATATATGCAATATTTTAAATATATAAAATGTTCAAACTTCAATACTATTTTCCAACAACAGCTTAAAAAAGTCAACATGTCATTCCATTTACATTAAAATTAAAATTTTATATTTCATTATTTAATATTACATTTTAAGTTCACTTAATATATATATATATATATATATATATATATATATATATATATATATATATATATATATATATACACACACACAATTAATTATATAATTCATTAATACTGTATAACAAAAATACTAAAAAGTTAATTTATTTTAATTCTGAATGGTGCACAACCCTGAGAAAAAAAAGCACCACAGAAGCAGTATAATTAATAACATAATGACTAAAAATAAAATATAAAATGTAAAAAGTCGTTGTCATTTCAATTTCGAATGGTGCACAACGCTGTTCCCAGATGCTTTACACCCTCATGGCCAGTGTCCAAACTAATTAAATCAATTACCATGATTAAGCTGTGATGGGTTCACAAGTCACAAATTAGTGTCTGTGGCCTTGTGTGATCAGGCACCAATCAGGGGCCAAGATGGGAGCCTTCGGGAAGCTAAAATCAGGAAGCGTGTGCATCACTGCATGCTTATTAGGCACCTGCACTGTCAGTCGCCACCAGATAATGATTACTCTTTGCCTTTTGTTTCCGAGCTGTCAAATTAAGCGTGCACCAAACATGGTGCTGCTGAGGGGCGTCCACTGCCTTTATCTTCTGCACAAGACGGCCTTTATCTTAAGAAGGGTTGAGTGTCAAAGAAAGGGTGACATGAGAATAAGTGGATGAGAGGAAGGTGAAAGGCAGGGGTCAACAAGTTCCACACAGTGACGGGAAGAAGAAGCTGGGAAAAGGAACGGATGTCTGTGGAAAATGGTGGCGATTGGTGGCTTTTTAATTTGACAGGCAAACACTAGAGTGGGCACAGACAACAAAAACACACATTAAAAGTGAACCAGAATTTAAGTATATAAACTCAATTCAATTCTAAATGGCACACAGCAGGTAAATCTATTAAATTATATGCCATAAAAGCACCACAGATATAGACATATGACTTTTGTGATGTATTCCAGCTGTTTAGAAGCATCGAATCTAGTGCAATGCTTCTTGATGTGCCACATTTGGAAATGTGCATGTGTGATTTTAGGATAATAATGACTTCATTTCAGTAAGTTCCTCATTTAATGCAATCATATGACTTCAGAAGACTTGTATAAAGTGCTGTCAGATAGACGTGTTTCATTGTATGTCCGTGGTGATTTTGTCACCTGGACGCAGTATTACATTGTTCACATTGTTTCTTTCCATTACATTCTCCAAGATTTCTGATCCACAGAAGAAGAAAAAAAGTCAGTGGGTTTGGAAGAAAAAGAGGAGGAGTAAACAATGGCACAGTTTTCTTTTTGGTGAACTCTTCCTTTTGAGGAACTACAGCACGGATGGACAGAATGCTAGAAAAATCGAGGAGATGAGCGAACCTTTGAACTGCAGCGTTGGTAACTGTGAGTTTCAAGCGTAGATTTCTCTCTGACGCAGCGAGATCACAGCTTTGCTCCAGGGCTTTTTCTCCAGATTGCCTCTGAGTCACAGGACTGTGATTCTGACAGTAACATGCTGTGCACACTTCCCAAACCTAACAGTGCTAACCTCCATCATGAAGAAAACTGAGCGCTGAGGACTTCAACCCTCTGCTTTCAAAGAACACTTCTTCCCAAAATGAACATTTTGTCATTTCCTAACTTTCACGTTGTTCCAAACCTGTATTTTTCATTCATCCGTAAAACATATGTATTAGGGCTTTCGATTTAACAAGTTAATTTAATTAGTTGGCTATAGAACCTATGGAAAAACAATCAATTAATGTCACTTTAGTAATCTTACATTTCATACAGTTGATTGGTGAAGAACATGATGCAGGGAAACAACTCACTGCTTTATGTAGCTTATAGAATGTGGTTATATGCCCCTAAAACTCAAGAGTTTGGGGCAAAAATACCCCATATGAGATTTTGTCTCATATTTACATCATATGATATAGTTAAATTATATCACACGAGCAAAGAGTGCATTTTCACACAAGTGATGTTTTTGTCCCAAACAGCACAAGTGCAAATGTGATAATGGTTTTATACAACACAGTTCCATAAATAAGAACTTAATATTGTGTTGTTTTAGACTCAACATTGTCTATTTTAGCTCAATTTTCAACGGAGATGTTACCTATAAAGCCACAGCAGAACTAACAGAAGCAACATGGCAGTGATTTGCTTCTGAACGAAGCCATGTTTTGAACAAATCAGGGGAATCAATGATTCAATTGTCTATTCAGAAAAAGAGCCATTTACTTCATTCCTGAATGAATCAGCCGTTTGAATGAACGAATGACTCAATGACTTACTTTAGTTTCTTATTTAGTGCATAATTTCATTAAAAATTATTCAAAATCAAGCAGTCAATCAATAAATCAATCAATCAATCAAACACTAAAAGGATAGTTCACCCAAAAAATAACTCACCCAAACCTATAGGACTGTCTTTATTTTGCAGAACAGAAATTATCTTTTATAGAATGTTTGTAACCAAATTGTTTTGGTCACCATTAAACATTCGAGAAAATAAAAACGAAAATACGGAGACATTTCTCAAATTGTCTTCTTTTAGAACAAATAAAGTCCTACAGGTTTGAGCAATGAATAAATAATGACCATTTAAATTTTTGGGTGAACTATCCCTTTAATATTTAAAACCCATTAAATCTCAAGGCATCATTTATCTAACTTTAATTTTTCAGATTCGTGCCACCACTGAGCTGCAATAAAAATAAAATCATGGCCTTGTAGCCTAAAAGTTTCTGTGTAATACATTTTGTCTAATCAAATCAAATTTTTCTTTTTTTTCTATATTTATTTGATGCTCTTTTAATTTTGGGTTTGCAATTTCTGACTAATTAGATTAACTCATTGCCACATTGTTTGACAGCCCTAATATATAGGCGTATCTTATGTTTCTTAATATACAGTATATCTATTTTGATCTCTAGACTCTATAAGTCATCACAAGTGAAAGTGCCATTTGAACAAAACGAGTTGTTCCCTGATTTTCAGTTATATGACTGAGCTACTTGAGCAGAATAAGAGAGCGGTCTGGTAATGTGATATTACATATGCGGAGCACAAGAAGATTACAGATATCTCTTATGAACATTGCTAGATTCGGTGACTGTTGAAAGGCAAAAATAATCATACTGTGACAGCCAGAGAAAATTACTTGTGTGTTTAATATACTCCGTGCTGCTTCTGATATATCAAAAAACCCAGCTGGATCTGATATCATAAGGCAAAATCTGACAAGTTTCATATTTTGATCAGCCAGAAATAACAAGTCTTACTCCCGCCGTTACTTACATGAATTCTGACCCATTTAGACCAAATATACAGATCTTTGTTTAAAGTCAATCGTACATTATTCTCTAAATGAATGTATTGTTTAGCATCAAGTACAAACTTATTTTAGAATAGTGCATGTGTGGGAAAGCTTAATGACAAAACAATAACTAGAATATCAGTGCTGTGATGGATAGCATGGGAAATATCTCCTGGCTGATTTGTATGAGGCTTATTGAATTATGTATGGCTGATACTTATTTGCATGTCAAACATAATAGAAGCCAAAGCTTTTCTTCCGGTGCATCTTTACACACAATAAAAGATCCTCTCTGTGCTGTTGAACACATCAAAACACATCATCCAGCAAAAACAGCACGGATGGCCAATAAATTAAATATTCATGATGATAATGCATATACTTAATCATTTTGATGGTGATATTAAATAGAGCGCTGCACTTATTTTTATGCGCTTTTTATTTGGGCATTGAATTCTCAGTGGACTATTGTTTTTATAGTTCTGTTCACATCTGTTTTTAACAATAATAATAGTCAGCATATCAGAATGATTTCTGAAGATCATGTGACTCTGATGACTGGAGTAATGGTGCTGAAAAGTCAGCTTTACATCACAGGAATAAATTACGTTTTAAAATATATTCAAATAGAAAACAGTCGTATTAAATTGTAATAATATCTCACAATATTACTGATTTTACTGTGTTAACTAATTTGAAAATCCAGCCTTGGTGAGCAGAAGAGACCTCTTTCAAAAACATTTTAAAAAATCTTACTGACTCCAAACTTTTAAAAGGTAGACTGTATGTAGGTATATTGCTGTATATGTGTTGTTATATAAGGTCTTTTAGATGAAAATGATTAAATATCATGCTTTCTTGTGCCTAATTAGTCAAATACAGCAGAAAACATATTGTAATTCTTACATTAAGCATTTTTTAACTACCTGGGAGGGGGAGAATGACTCTTAAGACATTAAGACATTAAGATAAATGCATATGCATATATAAGTACATAAACTGGCTGAAAAACATCAAATATTATTTTTAGCTATTTTTTTCACCAGATCCTACTGAAGAGCTAGTATCGTGATGTCAGTGTTGTGCTTCATTTCCATTATGTTCGTCACATTATTATGCTAACTATTTTTGTGCACTTTAAAGCCACAGTGCTTGTCTGTCGTGATTAAACAGGAAGATTCATGTTTTGGGTGATGATACACCATCCTCCACTGCTGTCTGGTGAGAGCACTTGGCAAACCCACCCCTCCCCGTCCCACGCATCTCATGCTCTCTTCTGGTGCCGCCCACCCATCGTCTATGGGGTCCGGTCTGCATCCTGCAGCTCTACGTCTCTACGACTTCTGCTCCCTCAGATTGATGGATCTGTGGCCGTCTGACTTTCCCATCATGCCCATGGATTTGTCAAAGAATGCCAGCAGCAGTTTGTCTGTCACCATTAGATTGATCTGCTCATTTTTCCTCATCACTAATGCACTGCAGAGTTTGAGATGGATGTGCAAAAGAAGTTAGTAGAGTCTTAACAGACACTTTTGTACAACGCACAGCGGGATTTAAACCTACAACAACTTCCTAATTTTCAGTTAAGAACTTCATGGTAAACATGAGGTAAACTCAATTGCAAATTGAGGTGCAACTCAATTTTCCAAAAAAAAAAAAAAAAAAATCCCAATACCAATAATGACATAATGAGCAAAATCACATAAAGAATATGTGAATAATGTGAAAATGTCCGAATGCATTGTAGTAACAATAGAAATGTGCTTAAATGTCAAGAAAAAAAAATTATATATATATAATGAAAATGTATATTAAATTATGTAATAAAGTAAATTAAATAAAACTATAATGTCACCGTTGATGACGTCACCCCCCCCCCATTATTTCCATAAACTTTTTATAGTGAACTATTTGTATTTATTTATTTATTTTATTTATTTATTTTATTTTTTTGTGTATATATATATATAGGCAATATATGTGTGTCATAATGAAAAATGTAACTCTTATCTTAATCTGTATGTAAATCTTTGAAAATAAAATTGTTTAAAAAAAAAAAAACTTTTTATAGTGATATTTACCACCATTCATTTAGTTAATTATGTTAATTATGAGTTTTGCTTAAAACATTGAATATCTGTTTGCACTGCCTAAAATCATCTTTTAATGAATTCCTGCTTTTCTCTGGTCATGACACTTGTAGCTCGCAGCAGAGAATATTCCCTGCAACAGATCGGCAGGGACGCAGTAAGTATATGACTACACACACAACACATGATTTAACTATGCTCATATCGTAAGACATCTGCTTACATCAACTCGAACGGGAATCAGAGAGAGAGGGCCGGATTATCTTTTTTAGATATTAGTGGGTGGATTTAATAAATTGCTGAATCTATTGAAACAAGCAACATCTTCGGGCTATAATTGCTTTCTCTTCCTCGCTTGTGTCCACTGTTCATAAAACAGTCTCTGGGCTTCGCAGCGGTTCAGCAAACCTCTTCATCTTCTCACTGTACTTAACCTCTGCCACAGCACTGCTTCTATTCCTGGCAGGTTTTCATGAAGCGCAGCAGTCTGATGTGCTAAAATCTCTGTTTGTGTTTGCATTTAAATTCCAGCAAGCAGCATGGCCATCCTGACCTCCATTTCTGAAATAATGCCTCTGTTTATTACTGCATTGGTGCAAGCATACTTAGAAAATCTGCTCAAGATCTAAACCTCCTCATCATGGATTGTGATCACACTACTGGGTGAATCTCAAAAACACATGCAAGAACATTTTTCTTTGACATTAACAAATGACAAGAAAGCAGACAATGCCAAGTTTCATTAATGTGATCAAAATAAATACATTACTGTAATGCAAAAAAATACACAGTATATTTTAAAGTATAAAGTATATTAAAAAAATTTGTAAAGTATTTATTTATGGCGGATGTATATGTTGCACTAATAATTTAGGTTAATTAAAAAAAGAATGACACAGAGAGAATCATGAAAAATGGCAAAAATCTCCAGAGGCATTATGGTGAAATAATGAAAAAAATTATCTCTTTTATTTTTTTAGGAAAACATTTGAACATTATTAATTTTTTTAAAAATAATAGCATTATTTTTAGTATTACTTTAATATAGTATTAGTATTTCATAGCGTTTTTAATATCAATGTATTATTAAAAAAGTATACTTCTATTAATTATACTACATTTTATGATAAAAGAAAAATTACACTTCATATAATACCATAAAAAAATATATGCCATATATAGACATGTTTTTGTGAAATTCAACTCATTAGGAATTAATACTGTATTTTTGTTTTGATTTATCTCTTAAGTTTATGAAGTAATTAACATTTTTCTTTTTAATTTTTTTATGGCAATAAAAAAAATATATATTTTTATGGCACATATTTGAAAACAATAAATGTCAAGAAAATAATGCAAAAAAATAATAATCTTGTTGGTCAATAAAATAGCCTTCATTTTCATATAAAAACATTAATTATTAAATATTTCTTAAGTATTTTTATATAGTATAGTATTTTTAATATTATAAAACTATAATAATAAAAACTAAAATCATACTATTATAAAATTTAAAATGTCAGGGCATTTTTATGAGGTAATAAAAATATGTGTATTTTTTGTTTTGTTTTTTACACATTTGAAGACATTAATCTGAAATATTAATGCAGAATGATCCTTGGAATTCTTGCATTTCTAGTAAATGACAAAACTTTAATTTCTCAGAAAAGGGGCACTTTAATAAAATATTCTGATGCCAGTTTATTAATTCACACATACGAGCAACAACCCAGGGGTTTAATCGCTTTCTGGTTCCGTTCTCTCATTCCGTTCAATATTCTAAACTGTTTCATGTTCAGCTGGATCACATGGCCGCACAAACTTCAAAATAAATGATGTAATGATTACATAAGGATTTGTCCAGCGGTTTTTCCTGCAGTTATCATCCATCTCATGTGTGACACCAGCACGCAGACCTCAGTGAGTAATCTCCATTATGCCCAAGCACTTCAGGGAACGGAAACCACAGCGGCCCGCAACGGAAGATGTGGGTGTCAGTCTGAACAGTGTCACTGCCACAGACTGAGCGCTTCCATTAACCGGACCGCAGCGCGCCTCAGGGGGACCACCGCTGGAGAAGATACATTCAAGACCACAGAGAACTGAAAATGTGTTTGAAGGAGGATGAAGAACAAGGACAGCAACACTGGATGGCGTCAGAAAAGCACTTCATCTGATGAGATGGACTGATACTTATCAAACTCCAGATGAGAGGTTTGTGGACGAGAGCTGAAGGTGATGAATTCGAGGCCGCCCAGTGTCACTTCACTTATTCCTTTAGATACCGTCAATGATAAACTCCAGGCTTCAAAACACATTTACTCCACCATCACTCAGAGCCTGTCGACTGGGAGTAAAGCAGCTCAGAATGGATGAGGATCCCTGAGCCCTGCAAGACATTGATTGGGAACAGACTCCTGGCCAGACAACTCTCGCATTACAAAATGTGTCCAAAAATAACTCTTTCGTTATTTACTCCCAGAACCCATGTTTTTCTTTTTTTTCTTTGTCCAGTTCTTTTTCATACAACAACAGTTATTTTAAAGGAATATAATTCACCCAAAAATGAACTAAAAAAATGTGCTGAGAATGTACTCATCATTCAAGGACATCCAAGATGTAATGTGAATGATAAGTTTGGAGATTTGGAGAAATGTAGCATTGCATCACTTGCTCACCAATGGATGCTCTGCAGTGAATGGGTGCCGTCAGATTGAGAGTCCAAACAGCTGATAAAAACATCCGGAATTATCCACAAGTATATTGTGAACATGTCGTGAAAATGACAATTTTAGTTTTAACTTTTTTTTATAACCATTGCTTCCAGGTCCTAGAATACGAGTCCTCTATCCGTCATATTGCTTCTTACGGCTCGAAGCGATGATTTAAAGTTAAAACGTCACAATGGTGAATCTGTTTCTTACAAACACACAGCTTTTCACTTCTTCAGATGTTAACTGATGGACTGGAGTGCTGTGGATTACTGTGATGTTTTTATCAGCTCTCATTCTAACGGCACCCATTCACTGCAGAGCATCCATTATTAGTGAGAAAGTGATGTAATGCTACATTTCTCCAAATCTGTTCTTCTAATGAAGAAACAAACTCATTTACATCTCAGATTGTCAGAGGGTGAGTACATTTTCAGCAAATTGTTCATTGATCAAACTATTCATTTATCAAGCCCTAAATCAACTCCACAGACACCAAAGACCGGGCAGATAATGCCTGTGTTGTAAATTGCTTCTCACTTCAATAATACTGCGGTTAGCAAATCTGCAGACTCACCATCATTTCTTAATTAAACACAGTCACTACCTAACCATAATCTTGGAAATATAGGAAATGACCATTTATATTCTGACCACAGCGCACAATTACATTGTACATGAAGGTATGAAAGACATTAACCGTGCTCGTTGAAACCAGCCCTTTTACACCACACACCAAGCTGATGAAGGCTTTTGTCATTGTTAATCACTAGAGCTCTCAGGGACGTGTCCTTTGAACCTGGAATTGCAGTCAGAGGAAATAAAACGTACCCTTGTGCAGATCCCAGCTGCACTTTTCAAGTCACAATTGACCCTATGTTCTCTATTAATATAGTTTCCTGGTCTTATTGTGAGCGTTTAATCAGTCATTCATGACAACTTTCTGGCTGAGCTCTATTCTGAACTCTTCCTAGACCACTTTGTATTATCAATCAATTCAAAATGAATAGAATTAAGTCACATTGAATATGCTCTAACTCAAAAATATGTTATACAAAGCTAAAGTGGGCTGTTAATGCCAATTCAGGACTTTTATAAAAGGTGTCAAAAACTTTTTTGTTTTCCCTAAAGTGCATTATAATGTTGGTCAAGGTTTCTTGCTATCTGTTATTGGTCAAAGTTTTTTTTTTTTATACTGTTATTTGGCAAGGGGACATTAAATTGATGTAACAAAAAAATAGACAGTTAAATATTGTTTCAAAATAAATCTATTTCAAATAAATGCTGTCCTTGTAAACTTCCTATTCATTAAATAATCCTTAAAAATCCTTTCATCGCAGTTTCCTAAAAAAATTAAATCACAGTAGTTTTTAACATTGATGATGATAATAATAATGATGTTTCTTAAGCAGAAAGTCAGCATATTAGAATGATTTCTGAAGGATTATGTGACTGAAGACTGGGTTAATTTTGCAGAAAATTTTGCATTGTATTGCAGGAATAAATTACATCCTAAAATATATTCAAATAGAAAATTATTATTTTAAATTGTTATAATATTTCACAATATTGCTGTCTTTTTATTGTATTTTCAAACAAACAAACCAACCCCACATGAGGAAAACCATATTTTATCATGTTAAAATTAAATACTGAACTCCAATACATGTTATACAAACATTGCTTAAACATAAGAAATGTCACTAAAATGTATTAATTAATTAATATTTATATGGCATTTGCAAAATTATTTTCCAATTAACACAGAAAGAAGATCAAGTTGCTGCAGCTCAACCAGAAAACACAGTGCTATATTTATTTATTTATAATTTTTGATTCCCAGCGAATGCATGAACACTAAAAAAGCATCTGCTAAATGCATAAATGTAAATGTAGTACCTTGCTCATCCTCAGGAAAAGCTGCTGTTCCTTGTAGTCAAAACACCTATAAATCAATCCAAACTCCTACAGGTTTATGCAAAATGTTTGTTTGTAGAGATCTAATCTCTTCTCAATAAGTTCTGAGCGGGAGTCCATTTCTCACCGTTGCAAATAACTGGATAGAGGAAGTCTCCGGAGAAACGCCGTGAATCACTGTCTTGGTTAAATAGATAGACTCACTTTTATGTCAGTCATCTTCTGGTTTGAAATTCATAATATGTAAATATGACTCATTCTTAACCTGGAGCTACCAGTCCGATATAATGATGATTCACAGAGAGGACACGTTCCAACCTTGGGAAAACTTTCATACTCATGGCCGTAGATGCCACTCAGCCACCGAGAAACTCTCTGACATTCAGAGAAGTGAACTTCATTATGAGTAAGTGTCACCAACTCTTCCCAAACCACCCACAGTGAGATATCGAGCCCTGAATGTGTTGATACGTGCTAACAGAACTACAGTCCAGTCCAGAAGTCTGAGAGCGCTAGTGAAAACAGCACTATATGTCGACCTTTGACCTACATGAACGTTTGACAAGTTAATTTGACCTTTAACCTGGACTCTTTTTACATCATCACCTTTTCTTGTTCTAAAAATAACGCACATTTTCAGTGCAGTCCGGTGTTGTTTTAGTATTTTGGAGATACTATTAGAGTTTTTATTAACATTTTGAATTTGTTTTTACATTTTAGATAAAGTTTTAGTAAAAAAAAATTTTTTTAATTAATTTTGTATTTCAGTTTTAGTTATTTTTGTACATCGAGTTAAACTAAATAAAAATGAGAAATGTTGTCCGAAATAAAATATGTTTTATATTATTATTTTTTAATATATATGGATTTTATTCATTTTATATCAGTTATTTTAGTACATCAAATGAAAATGATAAATATTGTCTTGTAAGCTTGCTAAAACAAGTTTGTGTTTTTTTATATATATTTTATTTTATTTCAGTAAAAGTTTATTTTATTTCAAATAACAAATTTGTTTATGGTTTTATTTATAGTTAATTCAAATAACCCTAGTGCAGTTTCAGACATCTGACCATGTATTCATGCCAATTTATATGAAATATTTGAATTATCAAAAGCTCAAACAGAATAATAGAAGAGAATATCCGAATTATTTCTTAAGATCATGTGACACTGAAGACTGGAGTAATGATGCTGAAAATACAGCGTTGCATCACAGAAATAAATTACATTTTGCAATATATTCAAAAAGAAAACAGTTAATTGTAATTCTAATAATATTTAACAATTTTACAGTTTATCTTTTAATCAAATAAATGCAGCCTTGGTGAGCTTGAGAGACTTTTGCCCTCTGTACATGTCTTAATCTCATGACGATTTATATGAAATATTTAAATGGCTAATAATAGTCCAAATAGATCCTGATGTTGACTGAATGTATACTGTAAGAGTCAGAACAGAATATACTGAACTGAGTCAAAAACAAGAAATTTAGTACCAAAACAGGTTTTTGTGTGTGACAAACATTAGGCCATAAAATAATAGAAAATCCTTAACATTTTGTTATTAAACGAGTGGTGTAATTTTAGTATTAGCAGAGTTTGAACATTTGAGATGTATTTGTGAATGCTGGATAACTGGTGCTGTTAAATTCATCCAAACTGACTCATCCTGACCGCAGTCATTTGGTAATGGCATCTTATTTGGCTTTCATCAGGGGATCGATTGAATGCTTATCAAACACTGGACCAGCGTGCATCTAAAAATGCACAATAAAATGGCATTGACATCAAAATTGAATAGCACTCTTTAAGATTTGTCCGCTCTTAGGACAAAACAAAAACATGAATCACAGTAATAAGATACAAACTGTTGCAATACTGTAGATTTAAAAATATTATGTAAAATGAACAAATTGTTGTATTGCTGATATCAAATATAAAAGGTGTGCAATGGTACTGTTTATCTAAAAGCTAAACTTCTAAATATATTAAAGCATTAAGAGTTGAGTTGAATGTATAGAATATTCAGAGCTGTTGATTTAACATTCAATTATTTATACGATTCCAAAACCTTCATGTTTTTTTTTTATTATTATTTGTTTCCTAGCAGGGTCGTTTCTGGTCATTTTAGGCCTCTAGACACTTTATTTCAAGGTTACTACAAGAAACACGCTGCAAACCACACAAAAGAAGATGAAAAATGAACATTTTTCAAAATATCTTCTTTTGTGTTCAGAAGACGAAAGAAACTAATACAGGTTTGAAAGGATATATTGGTAAGCGAAAGACAATCTAAATTTTGGGGTAAACATATCCTTTTAGGAGACATACAAAAAGCTCAATTGTTTTTCTCTCCACATGGCTTCTTAAAAATAGCAAGACATGATGCAACGGCCAAAAGCATCAGTCTTCTACACACACCAGTGTTTTAAAGACATCAGAGCATATGAATCCAGAGTGTGTGTGTGAAGGGACTGTAAATTATCCTCAAACATACAAACAAACTCAACTGAATGGATTTCTGTGGTGAGCATATGAAACAAACAATATACTCATTTCCAAAGCAACTTTTGTCTACTCTACTCAATGCTGTTCTCTATTTGCCACAATAACAAGCCCTATAGGGATAATTATGAACATTTAAAAACTAACACTGCCATCCTTTTCTTTCACCTTATGTCATTCCAAACCTGTATGATTTTCTTTCTTTACACGAATCACAACAGAATACGTTTCGAAGACCCCATTGACTTTCATTGTAAAAAACAAAACACTGAGATATTGTTAAAATACCCTCTTTGTGTTCCACAGAAGAATGAAAGTCATACAATTTTGGAGCGACATGTGTAAATAATATCGATTCTTCAGTTGAAATCTTCATTCAAGGGCTTTTCTGAGAAAAAAACTGATATATGCAATTAACTGATTGATAAATCTGCATATCATGCATAATAGTTCAAGTAAAATCTTTAATAAGTCCTACTAATATTGCACGATATAAGAAAGTGTTATGAACCGATATTGATTTATCTTTTCTCAAACAGGCAAACTCGTTCCCGTTCAGTCCACAAGCTTTGCAATCGAAGTAGCGAAGCAGCCAGATCAGGTTTGGGGCAGTTAAAAACTTCAACGACTCACAGGACGCGTCCACTGCATATTTGAACAAACAACATTACTTTTTTTGGTTAAAACCCATTCCTTACGTCAGCATTCTGCGCTTAAACTCCCACCACGACAACACAACCAAACTGCAAAAAGCTTAAAAGGAAAACCCCATGCATCATTTGGAAACACTTACCGTAGTTCATCTGTAGTTGAGAGTGTTCATGGCATTTATAAGGATTGTTTCGCTTTTACTCTAGAAGGAGGAGGACAAATACAGTGTGCTGCTCAGCGTTCGACTCCATCTGATCCCTCAACAGGCTGTGGAGCTTCTGGAGCGCTGGCGGGCGGCACATTTGATGATATGAGCAACAGGCTCCGGCTCGCTCCCTCTTTACACACACATCAACAGCTCTGACATCAGAGGTGGGATGTGCCATTATTCTAAGAGCTTTTGAGAGATATCCATAGCAACCAACCAACAGGACTCCTTCTTTTCGAGCAGGAACAGCCAACAAATGTCTTTGAACTGACAGGCACATATGCATCCCCTTCAGCGCTGAGTGATTTTCACAGGCGTTCATTGTGTCTTTTGCATTTAGGTATCAGCTCAACATCTGCTGCGGAGCTGTGTGTATTTCTGGAGATGTGCATGAGTATTTAGCGGCGTAGGATGATATTACAGCAGGCAACAGGAGAGCAACATCTTGTTAGTTGCCTTATGTTAGAGAATAAAAATGCACTTACATTTTCCAGGTTTGGCACAAGCTAAGCTCAATCGGCAGCATTTGTTGCATTATTTTGATTTCCAGACAAATTGGTTTCCACTTGTCTCACTTTTTCTTAAAAAAAAGAAGAAAAATAAATAACTGGGGTTAAAGTGAGACACTTACAATGGAAGTATATGTTTCAATAGTCATGCAATATTGTTATTGTTAACTAAAACTTGTATCCGTTAACTGAAATAAAGCTGAAATAAAATAAAACATTAATATTAGACGATAAACTAAAAACAAAACAAAACAAAACAATACATAAAATTGGAAACTAAGTGAAATAAAGCACATTTCAGTTGAAGAACTAAAATTAATAATAAAAATAAAGCTGAAATGAAAGCAAATTAAAACTTAAAATATTTAAAAAACAAAAACTAATAAGAATGAAAAAAGCACATTGTAAATTGTGACTATTTTAAAAGGGGGGATTCTTTTCTGTACCCACTGTATCTGAAAGACATTTTGGCTAGAGAAAAATAAAAATGTCATTTGGGACAGAAGAAATCATACAGGTTTAAAACACGGACACAGAGTTAAGTGACAGCGATTTCATTCTTGTCAGAGTTGCAGAAGTTGTTGTAAACGTTCATTGGATCTCTTTGATAAACGGTGATTTCATTAAAGCTCATGTGAGGCTTCAGTAGCCCAGAGGCGTTCATCTCAACGATGGCTAGCGATGACGTGACCTGTCACCTCTGTTATTGCCTCTGTCTCAGCAGTTTTCTGTTCTTTCACTCGAAGGTGGCTCGAGGCAGCCGAACAAGTCTCTGATTATTTACAACATGGACAATTCATCTTACAATATTGATTCAATTATCTTTGGCACTGCGAGAAGAGAGCATTGTTTTCCCTTTTCCCTCTTCGAGAGATATTACATTATTAGAGCAGCTTTTTGTAAAACTTTGATGTGCAGCTTATCATGCACCACATATGTATAGTACCTCAGTGAACATTTTCAGTTTGATCAGACTTGAAGCAACCAGCGAAAAATCTAAGAAATCCATTAAAAATGTTCTGCAAAAGCGAGCTCCGCTTACGCTGTTTGAAGTGTCACCGAAAGCCTTATTTCCCGTGATCTGAGAGTAATCGGTGGATGCTGATTTTTTAAGTCCGGTGTTCAACGCAGGTGGATCAACAGCAGAAGAGGGTCTCTAACGGAGCCAGCGCTTCAGAAGATAATGCCCTGTGTCCAATCACAGCACGTGCAGAGCATAGTGAAGATTGTGCGTCTCAAATATTTGTTCAATTATTTGAAACTCTTTCTCCTCTCGGTCTTCGAAGCAGATTTGTCAGACGTTCTGTTTGCGGATGACAAGCACTTAATAACATTTATCGTCTCCTCACAGCTGGTCTGTGACTCTTTGTAACTGAAATGGCTTCTGAAAGAAGGTTGCTTGTACATATTATTGCTCTAAATGTTAATTCAGGTCTATAACAGAATTGTTTTGTTGGTCTTTTTTTGTTTTCCATTTCAAAATGGCATTGGCAACATGAAATAAAATGGGTTTGCATGGGATTTTCTTTATAAAATGTGAATAATTTCCTAATGACGTGTGATTTTATCCAACAGGGATTGATAGGATGGTGAAAAGTGGCTGAATGACCGGAGTTAGAAAAAAAATTTAAGCAAGTTAATGTGTGTTTTTTGAAAGATTACGAAGTCATTTTTGTCTTCAGAATTAAATGCATAGATGAATCATTCACTTTGTTATTTAAAGGGCTTATTACAAGTTCAGCTTAAAAGACAGCATTTGTTGCATTATGTTTCTGTAAAAAAACAAATAAAAAGAAGCATCCCAATCGGATAAATACCAGAGACTCTGAACAAAGATAATGACAGCAGAAGTGTTCTATGCATAAATAGCACATATATATTTGAATCGATCCCACTGCTTGATATTCTGAGCAGCGTGAGGAGGAGAAGCTCTGAGACAGACTGAAGTCAATCCAGGGGAGTTGATATGCAGAGCTGATATTGTCTTTGATTTTAATCAAGTCTGAATGATCTCTTGGGGCTGAATTGGGCTTATTGCTACTGTTTTGCTTTCAGTTTTATGATATAAATTTTCAGAACATTTCTTGGCCATCCACACAGATCTCAACAGTGACCGTCCAATTTTTGCAATATATTTCCCAGCAGGAAATATTTCATATTGCCCATTTGGCTTATGTTTGAAACATATTTCTGCTATTTATTATGCTGGTAACTGTCTAACTTGGTGTATTTCTTACATAAAATTTATATTAAAGTAATGTGGAAAAGGATTATAAAATAAGTCGATTTAAAAACATGCATAAAACACTTCCGAATGGCTCAATAACATAACAAATCCTGTAATTGAGATTTCCGAAAACTCAAGAATGGTGCTAAAATAACACAACACAATAATGACATTTGAATCAGCTAAATTAATTAAGAAAGAATTTCTGCAATTCCCCAACAAGGTCAGCATGGGTGCCCTAATCAGTCAGTAGAAGCAGCACATCTCAAAGCTAGATTGCATTGAAATGCATTAAAATTAGTTAAGAGCAGGGGCGGATCTAGAAAAATATTGATGGGGTGGCGAGAAGGGGGCAGGAATTTTTGAGGGGTGGTAACATATGGCAGACGTATATATACTGAATTTAGTCCCAGTTATCACAGTTTGATGATAAATATATGTGCACACTACAAAAGGACACAGTCTATCATTTACAAACTTAATCTCATGCAATCAATGTCTTGCATTTGAAACAGTTCATATAAGGAATAAGTGACCATACCCCATAAGTACCACCACACTCACTAATGCATACAGTATGCATCAACATGTAATTAAGAGCATTATAAAAGATTCAGTGTTATCAATGTGTCAAATTATTATAAGAAACTCAAGATTTTAACAGCCAATGACATTTCCAGTTTCAGTTTAGTGTTAATCACCATCTAACTCAACCAGTCAAGAGCTACATTTAGCCTTAGATGTTATATGAATATGGTCCCTGAAGCATAGGTTTTATTAGCTGACAATGATAATAAATAAATAAACATTATAGGCACAAATACAAATGTACTTTTAGAAATTGTTTTTGAAAAATATGGTGTTACTGTTTTGGCAAGCTTGAATTAAAACATATATGAAAACTTGTGTGATATTCCTTTAAAATAATGTTTTAGTAGATCTTTTTTTAAAGATTTTTTTTTTTTTACTGTGCAATTTCTTACATAATTTCTTTGAGTTAGACCAAACTTTTATTTTGGTGAGTTGTGGACAGAGTTTCTGTGTTTTTTAATAAACTATTATTATTAGCTATTAAGACTACTTGAAGTATATCATACTCTACTGTGCAATAGTACTATATTTCTGTTTTAATTTCTTCAAGTTATACCGAGATTTTATTTTGACAGGTTGTGGTAAAGACATTGCCGTTTCTGTCAGTCTGTGTATACGATATGAATGAATGACGATAGTTTTATCAAATGAAATGGTGAAATCCTCTCATAGTGTGCTGACGTGCACATGTGTAGCATACATCATGCATCAATATAGTGAAGAGCTGAAAACACCACGCGTGCTTCAGTGTGTGTGTGTGTGTGTGTGTGTAGTAGAGCACACATTCCCAGAGACCTGTAGAACATCACCTACACCTTTAATATCGAGATTTGATTAAATGCTCTACTTTTGATTTATTCATTAAAAAATGGCCGAATTCCGTGACGTTCTGCTTTATACAGCAAGTTCAACTTCTGCGATTCAATCCCTGTCGCTTTTCAAACACAAACAGCTGCTGCTACTGTAGGTGACAGAGGGAGGCCGCCGACAGACCAGGGTCTTGTCTTCATGACAACAGTAGGGGAGAGCGGGGTTGAAAGTAACGTGGGACGAAAGTAACAAAGCGATTTTTTCCGAGCCTCTTTCTGCATTTTCATTCCCAGCTCTGACAGATATTCAGCATGCAATCCTTGATGGAGCTGAGAAATATCACGTGATTTCCTCATCGTTTCCCAAAGTTAGGTCCGTAAAACTGTTTTCGAGTACAAAAAGTAAATTATTGAAGCGGTAATTTTATTTAATTAGTCGTGTTGTTTTTCTTGTTTCATGTGTCACAATAATGATCAATCTACAGGTTATTTAGTGCTTTAACGAATCCTAAAGTTTGCATTTTCAGATTTTTTTGTATAAAATTAAATCGAGTTTAAATGTCAGGAGTTCCTATTGGGACGAAAGTAACAGTTTTTATAACTACTTTAAAAAAGTATTTATTTTGTTCCGGTGCATGCTATATTGTGACTTTCTGCATCTTGCATCATTTCTTATAAATGTTTATGTCATATTATACCAAAAAAAAACATGTCTTAGTGAGGGTCAGAAAGACAGACAGAGGTCTGGTTTTATCCAGATGTTTTTGAGAGGGTGTTTCTGGACATAGAGGAACATCTCTCTCTGGGCAGCTGCTACGTCACATTTATACCTGGGTTTTAGCCATATCTTAGCCTTTACACCTCCACCTTTGAATTTGCAGTGTTTCCAGATGTTTTAATGCACATTTTCAATTTATGCATTAAAACAACAGGATGGAAACATAAATAGGCCTACTGTTACATTATGTTTAGTTTTTTTATTTATTATTATGCTAATGTAATTACATTTTTATATTGTACATTCTGTTGAGTATTTTTTTTAAATGTAAAAATACATTGAAATTGATAATAAAAAATAATACAGTCAGGTTTTGAGACATCTGATGAGACTTAAATTTAAAATGAAAATATGAAGATGTAATTTAATATTTTTTTTGCAAAGATAAAGGACAAAATATGTTTGCAGTTATATTAACAAGGTCACAATCAGGTATACTTAATAAAAATAAGAGTAACAGCAAAAAATCTAGCTTATATTGTTGTGTTACTTTTGACCCACCTGTGTGTTACTTTCGTCCCAACCGATGGGGTTGAAAGTAACAATGTGCAACTTATGTTCAAAGTGAAATTATACTGAAGTCTTTCTATATTTCTACTAAATATTGGTATTGATAGACCACACTTCTGAATTACTGGCTACAGCAGAAATATATATCAGTCTACAACATTATCTTTTAAAATGATGTTTTTCTGAAAAATGGTACTTTCGCCCCTGCTCTCCCCTATTTATACTTCATGTTGAGCATAAATATAAAGCCTACTGATAAAGGACACCGTCAACATTATTGACGGCAAAATAGACTATGTTTGACAGGTGCAATATTTGAAAATCTTTATTTTTATCTTAATCTTTGTCTTACATTTTTTAAAAATGTATTTTTACAGTTCGGGAGTTCATTTGAATTTTTTCATTTGATTCATTTGAATCATTTGAGTCAGTGTGGGGATCGCAAATCATTTGAATCAGTTCGGGAGTTCGTAGCGGGATCGCGAATCATTGGAGTCAGTTATGGGGATCGCGAACCATTTGAGCCAGTTTGGGGATCGTGAATTATTTGAATCAGTTCGGGAGTTCGTAGCGGGATCGTGAATCATTTGAGTCAGTTATGGGGATTGCGAATCATTTGAGTCAGTTTGGGAGTTCGGAGCGGGATCGCGAATCTTTTGAGTCAGTTCGGGAGGCTCTGGGGAGTTCGTAGTGGGGTTCGCGAATCATTTGAATCAGTTTGGAAGTTCGTAGCGGGTTCACGAAGCATTTGAGTCAGTTCGGGAGTTCAAAGCGGGTTCGCGAATCATTTGAGTCAGTTTGGGGATCGCAAATCATTTGAATCAGTTCGGGAGTTCGGAGCGGGATCACGAATCACGAAAGATTCGCGCTAGTAAATTTTCAAATTGGCCATAACCTTTAATTCGTTGCTGCTAACTGGGGTGGCAGCAGGAGTGGCAATGCTTTCTTTTAGGGTGGCTTTTGCCACCCTATGCCACCCGGTAGATCCGCCCCTGGTTAAGAGTAAACATCAGTAATGACATTCAGCCCAACAGCATGATTGGAGGTGTGATTGCTTTTTAGGAATCGCTTGTGGATAATTCAGTGACTCATTCTGAATGATTCAGGGTCTGAATAATTCAGTTGAATAATTCGCTTGAATGAACGATCGGTCATTTTGTCGCCACCTACTGGTGTAACAATGTAATGTGCAGAGAAAATAATAAAAAATGAACTCTGGTAACATACAGATTAAACAAGATTAGTAATACTTTCTTTTGCTTTTTTGCTAACATATTTCACAAAAATTACAAAGAATTGACAGGTATTACATAATGATATTTTCTAGTAAAACAAACTCCAATCATTTTATTTAGTCTATAACTTAGAAAAATTATTTTATGTAGGCTGAACACAGTACAATGAATAATGGCAATACCAAAAAAAGCAACTTGTTATAGATCTGTCTCCATTTTAGTAGCATCCACCTTTTGCTATTCAATCAACTCCAAAAAAAAAAAAAAGAAAGAAAACAAATCTTTCCCTATTTTCTTGAAGAACATGAAAAATATATCATATTACGGACATTAAAGGATTTGCAAACTGCAGTTCTCATTAAGTTTATTCTTGTTGTCATTTAATTCATGTACGTATAAAGCAAATAAGCACGAGAGTTGATTGTGGAGAAAATCTCAATTTCTGGAGAAATTTTTAGTCCTGAACAAAACAACATAAGCTAATTAACTGTTTGGAAACCAACCCACAAAAATCCACTTAGACATTATTGCGGCATTTAAGAGTGCTTGTATTACATTAAATATGACTTTAATGCTGATGAGGGACTGTAAAATCTCTCTGACCACACTAAAGGCTGTAGTTTTGTATCATTATAGTGACATTTTGATCAATATACATGCAGACAACATGTCTGGGAATGCTGGGAACAGCAATGTTTAACCCTTTAGGAATACATTTTATTTTACCAGCTATTAGGAGTGCATTAGCATATAGAACAGATATGGACAGAAAGCCACCATAATTTTGATTGCATGGAGTTTGTAAACAATATGATGAATTTTAGGTTAATGCTGTTTTTTTTTTTTTTTTTGTGCAAAAAGGGTTTATCTTCTGGGAGTCACAAAGTAATTGATTTTGGCACAGTTTATGTTTATCTATTTTTATATACTCACTGAGACTAAATTGAAGGTGCATTATAAATGTAATTACAATAAGTCTTTTTTAATTAAATTTTTTAATTTTCTTATTTTTGCATGGCCTGTCAACCTGAATATTTATGTGAAAAAAGAACAAAATCCAAATATTCTAAATATGCTAAACCTCAATTCTGTTAGGTTTGTAAGAATACAATATTAACAAAACATTGCTATGTTATAATTGCTGATTGAAGATGATGATTATTATTTGTTGCTGTTATTTATTATTGTTGTTATTGATGCAATTAGCAGTAGTAGTAAATAATAAACAACCACAACAACAAGAACCTCTAACAGAAAGATAAATATATTATGTTAATTTATAGTGGTACAATAATGACAACACAACAATAATAATAAAAATAACATTAAATAAATAAAAATATAAATAATAATTTGTATTATTATTAGCAAGCTCCTCTAAGAACAACATATTGTTTTGTTAATTTATAATGGTTCTTGCTAATAATATTAATAATAATATTTTTTTTAATTAACAATATAGAGGTGCTTGCTATTAGTAATAATAATAAATAACAAAATAATAATAACTATTATTATTAGCAACAACAACTTACAACAACATATGTTAACTTATAATAATAATAATATTAATAATAATCATTTATCAATTTATTATTGTTGTTGTTGCTGACAGGACTGTTGCTGCAAAAATGATGTTAATGCAGTGTGCTATAAAATAAAAACGTATAAATATACATTGCTTTTCAAAAGCACATAAGATAATTGTTTGACTCAACAACTGATGATGCATGCTGATTGTTAATGTCAAGAGTAGTTGAAATCTGAAGAAGGTTAACTAATGATCAAGCACTAACATCACAAGTGCTATGTGTCGCACAGACTTGGCAAACTCGTGTGCTGCCTTGAACCATACACTCCAATCCTAAAATAAGACAGAAAACGGCAAACTCATTAGAGGCCCGTTGGAATAGAGTTCATGATGTATCTGTTCACCGGTCTCGCCATGTCCTCTCTTAAATACAGTCTTTATGACATGATTAGCAGGCGATATAAAGGCTTGTGGCAGTTCCACATAAACAACAGTGTCTCCATCCGTGGAGATCTGCGTCTCCCAGTGTTAGCAAGTATTAGCATTCCTCTTCAAGCCTGTTTAGACAAATTACTTTTGTCGGCCAAAATCATGAGGGGAAGCACAGAAGAGCCTGTAATCTGGTTATAGCATCACACCTCAACATCCATCTCCCCACTCTTTCCAATTTCACACCCTCTGTTGTAGATCAGGGGAAATCCTGAGATTTAAAGGAATAGGTCACCATAAAATGAACATTCTGTCATCATCTGCTCATTGTCATGTCGCTCCAAACCTGTACGGTTTTCTTTCTTCTGTTAAGAACAGAAAGAGATGTTGTGACGAATGTATTTGGTCACACTTTTGCATGGAGTGAATAGAGACTCACAAGCATAATGAAAGTATCATATATGTTCACTTGACTCCTCATCTGAGCCATATGACAAACTATTTGATTTTCTTTCTGCTACTCACACAAAGGTACAGTATCATTTGGACTCAGTTTAATGTAGTACATGGTTATATGGATTATGTTTTTTTATGGTGCTTTTTTAAATTTAAAAGCACCAAAGAATTCATCTCCAAGTCTGTATCATATTTTTTTCTATAGTTAATACTTGTCTTATTCATTCAGTATAAGTCTTTGGGATTTTTTATTATTTTATTTTTCTTCTGTTTTGATATCTGTTTTGATAGCTCATTGTGGTTTTATTATTATTATTATCATAATCATTAACAAGCACCACCACTTCCAAGAAGAATGATATAATTATAAAATTAAGAAGATATACATTGTACATTATTATTATTATTGTAGAAGCAGTAGCACTGTTATTATTAGTGTTTGATAATACTATTACTACTACTAATTATTATTATTCTTAGCAAGCACCACTAACTACAACAATTGTATTACTACTACTACTACTACTACTACTAATAATAATAATAGACTATTGTTGTTATTATATAGCACCACTAACAATATTATTATTATTATTATTATTATTTAATTAATTTTATTTTAATTTTATATTATATAATTTTAATTAGAAAGCACCACAAACAATATTAATAATATTAATAATGATCAATTCTTTGATGATTTTCTCTTTAAGAATGGCAGGAAGTGCTGAACTGAGTACTTGAGTGCTAATCTAGTCACTGACTATGCTAATTCACAAACACTTTCAGAATTTAAAGCCTCATCTGCATATAAAGTGAGTCCTGTGCTTGCTTCATATGGTGAATTTACAGTCCGAGAAGATGTATGAATGCCGTATAAATAAATGTTAGTAGCGCTCCGGATCTCAAACAGACCTTGTGCAGCTTAATTCACTCCAAATCAAATACACTTCAGCCCCACAGAGAGCAGCGGTCCGTCTGCCGGCATGCACTGTATGTCTAGTGTTATTGTAAATAAGCATTAAACATGGCAGAACGAATCCTGCATCTAAGCACTTGTTCAAACAGAGCTGAGAACAAAACTGGCATCGCTGATTTATTTAGCATCATTTCTGAGCAAGTCTGTTCAGTTGAGCAAACCACTCGTTAAAATGTGCACAACATAAAAGTTAGTATAAAGCACTCTGAAATAGTTACATTTGCAAGTTAAATTTAAGTTTCACATACAGGACTGCATTTGCACATTTGGAATTTGAGGAGAAAAAAAGTAACTGAGGAGAAAAGTAAAAACAAAGAAAATGTACTCACCCTCAGGCCATCCCCGATATAAATGAATTTTGTTTCTTTATAAGAACAGATTTGGAGAAATGTAGCATTGCATCACTTGCTCACCAGCGGATGCTCTGCAGTGAATGGGTGCCGTCAGAATGAGAGTCCAAACATCTGATAAAAACTTCACAATAATCCACACCACTCCACTCCAACAGTTAACATCTTGTGAAATGAAAAGCTGTGTGCCTGTAAGAAACAAATCCATCACTAAGGTTATTTAACTTCAAACGTCACTTCTAGCCAAAAAGTAAATACAATTGTTTTTATCAACTGTTTGGACTCTCATTCTGACGGCACCCATTCACTGCAGAGCATCCATTGGTGAGCAAGTGATGCAATGCTACAGTCGATTTCTCCAAATCTGTTCTTCTAATGAAGATACAAACTCATCTTCATCTTGGTTGTTCTGCAGATGAGTGCATTTTTAGCCAACAGTCATCTTTGGCTTAACAGTTAACCAGAGTGACTTGCTCTTGGTCCCAAAGTGTTAATAGTTCATCCTAAAAGTGGTCTGATTTTTGGTTTGCCATTTAATGTTGCTCTAGAGAGCTTCATTAGCAAGTATCAATTTCCAGGGCCTGCCATATTGATTCGTCACATGCAAGGCTTTTATACTCACAATCATCATGAAATACTTCCGTGGCACTTCAGCACAGCGAGCCGCATTAGTTGGTGTTTTCTAAAGGGTCGTTTCCCGGCAGGGCTAATGGATGTGGTTGCAAAAAGCCATTGCGTAGTGTTACTTTAAGGTGAATCAGCATGTTATCCATTCACATACTCTGCTCGTTCCAGAGGCAATAATATTCTCATTATATTCAGGCCATATTGTGTAATTCAGCGGAGGGTTCCCGTGTGGTCACACATTAACCCCAGAGAGTCCCGAGCTACTAAAAGCTTTGAGAACAGCGTGCCAGGAAAACTCACAGATTGTGTTTTTTAGTCAACAAAAACAAGGGCCTGTTGGGTGTATCACAGTGTTCATTTTTCAATATAATGGGGGTACGTCACTGGCATATGACACAATGTCTAATTTGGTTAAAGAGTTTAGAACATTATGCATCAAAGAAAATCCTAGGATCCAAAGGATCAAGCTTGTGTTGGTTAACATCATCCTCATGACTGTTTGTAAAGGTCATGATTGTATCTGAAAAATGTATATTACAGCTCTAATGGAAGATGCCAACCACTTCTCTTAGATGTGTTTCACTATTTCAGTCTTGGTGTTAAAAGCACAGAATCCCTAGACACTTATAGAAACATACTGTACTTAAAAGTTTCAAACCAAGTCTCAGCGATTGCTGTTGCTTTCCGAAGCCGAGAGCGTGTTACATTCAGAGACGATTTTAACAGAACAGAATAGTGTGTCAGAATCAATTAGCGCTTGGAGGATTGAGAGATCACAGATTGGAGGGTCATAATTATAACCTGCTCTTGGCTGACAGTTTTTCTTTTCAACAAGATTGATCTGCATAATTGCAGAAAGGACTCAGGAGGCAGTATGTCTGACAGGATGCCTTTTTGAGGTTCTTGGAAGACGAACAAAAGGCTCCTACAGGACTTCTGGACTGACGGGTTTGATAACCCACCTCATAAGACTTATATGGATTTATAAACGACTTGATGGCTCACTAAAACAAATGCATACTATGAATAGCCTGACAGCATAGTGCTTTAGTTTACTGCTACTGAACTGCATTCGAATTAAAATCTCTCATTCGTAGTTAGCACTTCACCTAAAGGGACCATGTTTCAACAAGAGAAAATGTTTCACACAAGCAGAAAGATTTACACGATTAATGCAAATGTCTACTTTTCAGCACTGAAAAAATGCATGCCATTTTTTTTTGTTTAAAATTAATCACCAACAAAATAAACATGCATTACATTTTTTTTTTTTTTTTTAGATTGCATTCATTTATGGTTTGAGGTTATTGATACTGTACCTTTAAAGTGGAACTCAAACTGATTGGTCAGTGGTAATCACCGCCTCATGTTGAGCCATATTTGCATAATAATGGTTGAACTTAGTAGCATCATCAACATCTTCACATCTTCAACTGTTCGTCAATAAAATAAATGTCTTTCATTTGCTTTTTGACTTTAAATGACAAAAATATACATGTCCCATATGGAAATATAATATGTGGCCTTGGACCACCAGTCATAAGGGTAAATTTTTTCGAAATTGAGATTTATAATTTGAAAGCTGAATAAACAATCTTTCCATTGATGTATGGTTTGTTAAGATATAAGACATCTTACTATTTGAAAATCTGGAATTTGTGGGTCAAAAAAACACCAATCTAAATACTGAGAAAATTGCCTTTAAAACTGTCCAAATGAAGTTCTTAGCAATGCATTTTACTAATCAAAAATGATGTTTTTGATATATTTATGGTAGGAAATTTACAAATATCTCCATGGAACATGATCTTAATATCCTAATGATTTTTGGCATAAAAGAAAAATCAATAATTTTTAAATACATAAATAAATCAAATCAAAGCAACTTAAGTTGGTTTTGTTCTCTAGGGTCACATATTGTAATATGGCAATATAAGTTATAAGACAATATAAATTTTTCACATATACAGACATTTTCTCTCTAGATGAATATATAATTTTATAACATATATAAAACCCCCAAAGTAAAATGTGTATACTGTATGTACAAACATTAATAATATCTATATGATGACTTTTTATATGGTATTACATATGTCAATACCAACCCTATATATCAGCAATATATATTTTACTTATATGCACCTTGTTCCAATGTATATTAGGTTTCACATACATTTTTACTTTGTATGACAATATAGTTCAAATTTTACATTTGGGGTAAAACCACAATTATGACTGACTGTCTTTATCAATGTAAATGAGGAGTTTTGCATTGTGAACATCAGCGCAAGTCTATGTACATGGTAGACTCAAATACACTCTTCAAATGCTTTGTTAAAGGGCTAATCTTGTTTTTATCTTGAGTTGTTAATTGTGTTATTACTGTGGACGCTGTCTTCTTCTTCATCTCTGGAGACTGATCCTGCTACTCTGTTCCTCACAGCTAGTATACTAATATTAGCAAACTGTTATGCTGATAGCACCCTGCCCCCACAAAACAGCATTTACACAGCCCAAATACCAGCTCCGATGCACCTTTATCTCACTGTCTTACAGAGACAAATGTAATTGAAACAATACATAGAGGTATAAGGTTGTATTTGTTGTATTGGATTTAAATTATGCATATTTAAATACAAAGATCACAGTGATCAGACAAGATAACTTATACTGTATTACAGGAATGAGAACTTCAGAAATAAAAGTGCTTAGTTGTCATGAAAAAAAAAAGTAAAAAAAAAAAACACTATTATAAATAGATAAATTCTAAAATATGTAAAAATACATACATAGTTTATATAAATTTTACATTAATTTATACAGTTTAGGATCTTCAGGATAAAAAGTGCTGACTTTTCACAAAAAGAAAAGATTACAGATATACATCTATAGTTGTTATAGATATAAAACAGTTTATGAGTTTAAATAGAATCACTAAAAATAAAAATGCACAAGATTATAAGGAATATTAATATATATAAAATATATAAAAATATATAGTTAATTTACATTTTAATATACTGTATGCAAGTAATCCCTCTCAAATGCACACACACACACACAGTATGGACACACACCCACTTACACGAAACATAAACGCACACAGAAATATGTTCTTAGTGCTGCTCTGACAATTTAAACTAAAATCTGATGTAAAATAGCTCAAAAACTTCAAAGTTGCATGTCATTTTTGACAAGTGATGTAATACGGTGCTGTTTTTGAAGCGGATGAACTTACAGTTTTGCTATTAGAAGAGACGCTGCTGCTGAAGGTAATACAGGAACAGTAATTCACACGTTTAATCTCTCTCTCTGATAACTTCAATAATAACTGCTATCAATTGCTCAGTCCTCCATTGCTAGGTCTAAAATGACATTTTGAAATTAGCAAGGTGTGCGATGAGATGCGTAAGAAATTCATCCTACACAAGAGTGTTTTAATGGCAAAAACCTGATGAATGTCTTGAAATACAACATCTGAACAACTTTAGGTGTGGTAACTGTAGTATAAGTGGAATAATTGAAAACATAACACACACACATATAATTTATATAAATTATACAACAAATAATCGCATAAGATTAACAAACAATATTAATTATAAAATAGCACATTATTTTTAAAATATATTTATTATACATATTTATATACATGTAAAATATTTTTTTTCTTTACTTTTTTTAATTTTGCAGTCTCCTGGTTATTTCTCTCTCCCATTTCGATGTCACACTCCTCAGACTAAATTATACAGAGCAGCAAGTGTGGTGCGGAATTGCATCTAACAAAGAAAATCACATGCAAGCATCCCCGTCACACTCAGCATGCAAACTGAATCTGTGAAGACAGTTTGTCAGCTGGTATTGTCTATCAGCACACAGTTTTTTCCAGCTATCTATTAGATATCACATAAAAATACTCTCCTTTTTTGAATCGATAAGAAAAAGTGTTTTAGGACAATAAATCAATTATGAGGTCTGTTTTCTGGAGAGTCAGAGTTTAAATAACTACACAAAAGATCACGTTATGATAAACACACAGCTCATGCCGTGGCCTCAGTAATGGCACAGGGCAGGTTCAGGTGTAGACAAACATTTCCAGAGCACTCACGACCCACGAGGGCTTTTTAAAAATTTTCATCCAGGTGATGTTGATCCAGGGTCATGACCCTTTCCTTCCACCAGCGGGAAGCGTTTCACCTTCTGTTTTCACACAGCGCGGAGGGAATGAAAGACTTTGTTCTCCAGTGAAGCAGGATGACAGCCTTTGAAAGACACTGAGGCGAAAGAAAACCCTGAAGAGGCAGCTGTGACGTGGAGCTTCGGGCTTCAAAGGTGAAGGAGACAATGCGAGAGAGTGTTTGTGAGTCTGTGCTTGTACCTGGTGTGAGCGTCTCATCAGAACGGCTGATTGCGCCGCAGGACACGCTCTGATTGAGTGCATGACAAGATCTCTGGCAGTGTAAGGACATTTACTCGAAACAATGACAAAATGCAATGTCATTTACAAGTGTTTTGACATTTTAAAAAAGAATAGTTCACCCAAAAATGAAAATCTGCTTAAATTTACTCCCCCTGAGGCCATACAAGATGTAGATGAGTTTGATTCTTCATGGGAACAGATTTTGGGGGAATCTATTGTCCTCTCACATCAAAATGTACTGATATATTTATTTAGAACTGTTTTGGGCTATTGATTTCTATCCTGATTCAGACAAGACAACTTTTTTTTTTCACTATAGAGAAAGCAATATTATGCTTAGAGCCAGGGCTATTTTAGATGGAAGCAGTGATTTGAAGTTAAAAACATTTGTTATGGACTGGAGTGATGTGGATTGCTTGTGGATTATTGTGATGTTTTTATAAGTTGTTTGAACTTTGATTCTGACGGCACCCATTCACTACAGAGGATCCACAGGTAATGCTACATTTCTCCAAATCTGTTCCAATGAAGAAGCGAACTCATCTACATCGTGGATGGCCTGAGAATGAGTACATTTTCAGTAAATGTTAATTTTCAGTGAACTATTAGTTATTCAGTGAATAATGGGGCAGGATACATTTTTAAATTATACCTAAAGGTATAGTTCACCCAAAAATGAAAGTTTTATGTTTATCTGCATACCCCCAGAGCCTCCAAGATGTAGGTGACTTTGTTTCTTCAGAACACAAAACACAGATTTTCATCCTAGATTAGTTAAAAACTATAATATAATATAATATAATATAATATAATGCATTTGATTTATTTAATAAATGTAATGATTCAATAATTGCAATATTAAATATTAAATTTAGTTAAATATTCCTGTTACCATATTACCAAGTTTCTATTTTAGAAACAGCTTCTATTTCTGTGACGTCGTGGCTGTTATTATGTTTTATTCAATGTTAAAAGTGTCTAATGTGTGTTTGAATATAATTTAGCTAGACATTTATAGCCACATTGTAAGCAACAACAGATAGTTTAACTCAGATTTCGAACATAAAGCAAGCATGTACGTTAAAACTGAATGAACCAACAAGTGTAGTCATGTATCAGTCACTCAGAATGTAGTTTTAATAATGTTAAAAAGGTTTAATATTTAGGAATTCGATTCTAAACTTGCTCATTTCGTTGGAGGTGCAGTGCGCTTCTGCACTTCTTAATGGCTGTGATATTTGAGTGATTCTGTCACGCCGCGTTGTCGTTTAACATTTTGTGTGAACTGCCAATATGCTTGTCGCTGGAATTGTGTTGGTTAGGACACAGCTTAAGTGGTAAACTCAAAAAAAAGACAATGCAGTGACACAAAGTCTATGCATTACAATTAGAATTCTTGTTTTGCTTTAGAGGGAAAAATGGAGAGATAAAAATACATTTTGTTTTAAGTTTAAAGCTGTTTCTATGGTTACAAAATTGTTGCTATGTAACAGTGAGGGCAGAGAACATGTGGTATGTGATAGTGATTCAGTCTAATATGTAGTCATGCCTATTACGATCTGTATTCTGTGTGTTTAAATGCAGTAGCAAAATGCCATCACACAAAACATTTGATTTTCGATATACTTTTCTAATTTGAATTGTTTTGCCAGTCACTTAGTCATTAAATTATTAAAGATGACAGCGTTTCTTAAGAATACCATGACACCTGCATCAAAAAAGCAAGTTAATATTTTTATTTATTATTTCATATATTTATTTATTTATATACTGCATCTTATTTATGTATTACTTAATGTTTGTAATTCATTTGTGGTAGAATTTATTTCACTTCTAATCTGCGCATATTTATCACACAGTATACAAAATCATTGGTGTGCTGCTTAGGAATGTTTTGTTTTACTGTTATAAAGCATAAATAAAAACAAATTAATTATGTAATTATCACAATCACTACATAATGGATATGGCCATCATTATATCCATTATGGCATCATACACATATTCTGTTACATTAGAGTTCGTTTTATCATTAGTTCTTATTTAGAAGCTATTAAGATTAAATCAGCTTTAGCCTGAAACTGGATATCAGTTAGTTCAAGTCCAGAAGCTCTAGCAGTAATCATGTTATAGTGATTTTTATTACTGAAGTCCTGTCCGCAATGAATATACAGAATTTCAATATTTTAAAAGAAGTCTATTATTTAAGTATCGAGATACGATAATAGTTTTTAAACATTTTTTGAATAAGGTTAATTTTTATTTAATTTAAAGTTTTAATCATTATTTTTGCTTTTGTATTTTTTTTCCTAGGTTTTATATATATATATATATATATATATATATATATATATATATATATATATATATATATATATATATATATATATATAGTTTTTAATAATTTTCAGTTTTATTTTTATTTTATTTTAGAATATCAGGTTAAAATAAAGGAAAATGAGCAATGTTGCTACTTTAAATAATATCTAGTTTTATTTAATATAAAAATGGTTTTAATTTTAGTTGACTATAATAACCCTGTGTAGAGTCTGTTATATAGTTCAATACAAAATACTGAAAGTAATGAAATTTTAAAGTTTATAATGAAGTCCAAGGCAAACTGATAATAACTAACCCCTGTCACATTCAAATAACTTTGTCATCATTCCTTTATTATTGGTCATTTTGGAGGAAAGCATCTGGTAAATGCATAAATGTAAATATAAATCAGTGTCATTGCATGCTGTTTACAAGCAGTCTACACCAGTGACTCCAACAAAACTGAGAGACAGAGAGGAATTATTCAGATTATTTGCTTTGCAGTAAGTCTCTCATCCCCATCAGTCTGGACACAAACGCCATCCAGAATTCCCAAGCAGCTCAAAACCCATTTTAATTCTCTTCTGCTCTATTCACTCCAGCTAAATGTGAACAACAGTTTTCTCTGTCAGTATATGCTGATGAATAAAGGCTATATTTTCTGTGAAAGTCTTGTGTTCCATACGTTCATGCTCATTACAGTGCATACATACACGACCTGTCACCATCACACATCTCTGTAATAGAGCGCCACGCCATAAAGACAATCCTTGTCATTCCCACTGGAGAAATAACGAGCTACTTCAGCCAGTTATTTGCGCTGACGGACAGCTCTACAACAGAGATGAAACTACCAAAGATGCTTCTAACAGCTGGAAACAGCTCAGAACTCATAACAAAAAGTTGATTTGTCTGTCGTATTTTCATGAATAACAACAGCACATTCACAACACATACCTAGTCTTGCATTTCAAGCAACCAATAGACACAGACGCACTGTAGTGTATAACATAAAAGGATAATACTCTCTTGTAAAATACCTCAATTTAATCATGTAAAGGCAGCATTATTTATATTTTTACCGACTAGGCAGAATGCATCATATATAGCAGGTTTATTATTAAAATGTAATAATAATAATAATAATAGTTAATTGAAATAAAATAACATTAACTGGAATGTAAAAAAAAAAAAAAAGAGAGAGAAAGAAAGAAATTCAGAGTTCTGGCATGAAACTCTAGATGGAGCAGTCCAATAGGTCTAACTCAATCAGACCTAATGACATCATCACATGGCACAGCTGATTGGTTCTCTCCTGTATCTGTAGCCAATGAGCTTGCTGCTCAGCATTCAAATATATGCTTGCTGTAGCTTGCCTCAGAAACCCTCCACCTTCCCCAGCTCCACCTGTGTAGATCTGCTACAAGGTGACTCATGTTCACAATATGGGGGTTGTTTAATACGTTATATTTGTAGCAGCAATATTTCTTACATGCTCACAGCAGCATGTTGTGGATGTATTGGCAGTAGCAAGTCTCGGTACTTGCTCTGCCGTAGCAGTAGTGTAGCAGATCTATTCCGCCAAGACCAAATACATTAACATTAGCATGTGCATTACCCTGCCTATCCCTCCGAAAGTTGTCATGACAGGAATCATTTTCAATTTATTGTTAAACTAGTAGCCAAGGCAACATTTCTCATTTTCATTTACACTAAGAATATTTTTGAAACAATTTTAACTCTAGTTAACTGTAGTAAAAATTGCTAGTAAATTTTACAAATATTTAAAAGAAACAGCAAGTTTCAAAGTAGAAATAAAATAATTTAGTATGAAACAGTATTTTCTTGTAAAACACACTCCAATCATCTGTTTTATTTACAACTTGGAAAAATAATATTTTAAATAATATTTTTACTTTATGTATTAAAATAACTAAACTAGAAAAATAATTAAAAAAATGATATCGACATTTAGATCTATAAAAACGTCAAAATCACAACAAAATTACTAAAATTTAAATTAAAAAGAAAACAAAATATAAAACTAAAAAGTAAATTGAAATATTAATATAAACTATAATAATAAATCAATGGGTGTAGCTCTGTAAAAAAATCATTCATAATAGTTAATAGCTGTAAATAATTAAATACAAAAATTAATGAAAGAATATTACTGTTTTATTTTTCAGTGTTACTTTTTTGTTTACTATTTTTGACTCTGAGGTGGAAATAAATAGTGCATATATTTCAGTCCAAAAACAATTGCCAATTCACTTAACATTTGCGTATTACATTCTCTGTTGATTAATAAAGTATTGTGTGATTATCTTTTCAGCATGCTAACATCAAGTTAGTTGAGGTCTTAAAGTGTTTCAAATCACTCACTTACGGTATGTGGATCCATTTTACTATGTTGCCTTGGACATGCAATACACAGCAAGCTTGTAAACATTTTTATTTTATTATTTATTTATAGTTTTTGTGTCTGTTTTAGTCTCAAAATGAAGATAGCCCTCGATTGCTCTACTAGCTATGGCAGATGTTCTCAAGGCCACTAAGAGTCAGGCCTGGCAGAATGATTCCAGCGACTGTCCACAGGAGCAGCTCTTCATGAAAAAGCCACAATGATCCATCTTCGCTGGACAACATGCCATTAAACTGGTTTCCTCTTACCGATGAGATCATATGCACAGCTGCCCAGCTGATCATGCTCTATTATTATGACTTGTGCTATAATAGTCATTTAAAAAATACTCCTGACTGGATTATGGAAAACACCAGGAAAAAAGTCATAATAATAAAGCACTGTGATATAATAATGACAATTTATTTAATTTCTGCTTCAGAAATAATAAGCTACTTTGATGGATCATTAATGGAAATATCACGGTTCTCAAGGTTGTTTTTTTTATACTGATAGAAGTTAATATTGAACTATTTAGGATCCTGCAGAACTTCTTAAACGTTTTATTAATTTGCCTTCTCTCAAAGCCGTTCTTCTTTTCTTATTAAGAGCATAATGAATATTCGCTGTTGGAGAGACAGCTGATTGTTTGAAATGATTTGGGATGCCACTAATTACACATGTAAAAAAAAAAGAAAGAAAAAAAAGATAAGAGTCAGTATAATTAAGCTTTCCACTCGCTTCACTTTAATCTGTGTGTGTGTGTGAGTCAAGAGACCCGCGAATGCAATGGAAAACAATTTCAACAGTCGGAGAACATGTGATTTGGTCTTGGCAGATCCATCACTGTGCAGCTGCACGATCTGTTGATGTAGGCCTGCGAGCCAATGGAAATCTCTAAGGAATGATTGCGATGATGCCTCCATAACAGAACAACAAGAGTCTGTGAAGCCAACATCAGGGGACGCTAGGTCATTTTTGCTAAAGAAAAATTATTGTGATAGTAAACCAGTAAAAGAACTTTCAACAAACATAAAAAAATATAAACTTAAATTTGCAAATGAATAAAAATGACAATATGATTATAATGTGTACAACAATATGAATACAATTAAATACAAATACAAATAAAAACTTAATTTTCATATTGTCAAACTTAAATCAAATATCTTAAACCAGACTTCAGACTATCGTTGGATACTGTCAAAAAGGACTTGGACAGGACGTGACATATAGAAAGCCACCATCTATAGGTTATTTTATTAAATTTTTTGATGCAGGTAGAGATTTTTTGAGCAAGTAGAAATTGACACTACTGGTATGACCTGGTGTGCAACATTAAGAGCAGCTCATGCCAATAACTGCCAAAATCTGACACCGTGTTATTCTAGTACCACTGACATTCATTTTTTTTTTTTTTTTACTATAATTATTTTGATTTAGGTTTTATTTTCCATTTTCACTTTAATATTAGTAAAAGTTTTAGTCATTTTGATAGGTTTTTTATGTTTATACAGTATTGTGATTTACAAACACTGAGCTTTTTACTTCACAAGAAGTTAATTGATGGACTGGTGTAGATTACTTTTGGGTGTTTTTATCAGCGGTTATACTCCAAACACCTCAAACTATTGAATACGAATATATTCAAATATACTTACAAGTATAGCAGATGGCACATTTAAAGTGTTTTAATGCAATATTAAAGCTGCGGTAGGGAACTTTTGACGCTCTAGCGGTTAATAAACAGAACTGCTTGCGTCTCGCGGTGGAACATCGTAGCCGGAACTACTTCTCTCTGTTTATGTCTATGAAGAATCACAAAGGTACTGGGTTACTCCGCCGCGGTACCCCCGAAGCAATCTAAAATAGTCCGAATATAAACACTTATTATAGGTGCACCCTAGAGATTCAGGACAAGCTAAAAACACGGTTTGGAACATGGATTCATGCTCGCTAATTATATAAATGAGCGAGTATGTACTCGCTCATTATATAAATTTTCTACATTTTGAACACAAACAAAGTTACGGAAATATGTAAAAAAATATATATTTTTACAAAAGTTACCTACTACAGCTTTAATTTGAGCTTCGGTATTATAATCGATGAACGCCAATCAGCTCGTCTGTGTTAGGTGTGTATGACTCTGAGGATGGATCCGGACTTTCCCTCCAAATGTCGGAAATGTTTGCACAGTAGTTTATTGCGCAGGGAGACTTTTAAAGACGTTGCTTTGCTAGCGAGTCTCATAAATGCTCAGATTGAATTGTCTAGAGAATAAAAGAGGGAAAAACTGTTGTTTAATTTCCAAATTAGGGGTGTTGACAAAAGAATAAAAAAAATAAAGTATGTATTAGGAGTTTTTCAATGATGATAATTCATATTTTGTTCCATATGTTTTTGTGCTGGTTTATACCTGTCATGGATAAATAAATAAATACAACACTAAACCCACCAGTAGGTGGCGGCCAGTGACATAATGAGTAATTTATTAATTCATTCATTCAAATGATTAGTTCAAAATGGCTGATTAATTTAGAAACCAGTGCTGTGTCCCAAATGACACACTATGCACTATGCCCTTATACACTATGTACTCAACCATGTGTGGATAAATTATATAAGGTTATTTTGTCAATTATAATAGGAGTCTGATATTCCCTCCCACTCCGCAACAAGTGCATGATGTGGAGTGTCCAACATTCCACACTTTTTATTTAATTAAATTAGTTTTTAAGTCATCTTGGTATTTAAAGTGCATTTTTTCTTTTTGGAATTTTCAACACACTATTTATGCTACAAAACAGCACTCTTTACGAATGAATCACTGAATCGCTGACTCAAAAGATTTGTTCAAAAACAGATTCATTCAGGAATGAAACACCGCGGGGTTCCTCTGAGATGGTTCTCACAAATTTTCTCCTCTAGCTTTTCTGTAAACATCAGTATTAAAAAGAAAAACAGACAACACTGTATCTAAAACATAACAGACTCAATATTAACTTAGTTTGTTGAAATGTATAAAATATCACATTTGCAATCGCGCTGACACGCTAACAATTAGGAAAACAGCACTGATGCTTGTGCGATATTATTTAACTTTATATCTTAAAATTATAATATTAAAAACAAAAGCCCGTACAGGAATATTTTTGCTTTCATAACTTAAATTATAGTGACATTTAAAGTATTAAGTATTCATCACACAGTGAATACTTTTAACACGTGTTTTTGTTTGTTTTTTTGCAAAATGAGTGGCATATTTGATAACGTCAGCTCACATATCGTTAAAACAACAATTACAATATCATTGCAGACACTAAATATCATCCACCCTTCTTCCAAATACATGCAACATGGTTAAACCATCCAGACCACCACCAGCATGGACATTTGTGCTAGTTAAACTGGTCTTGTCGGAAAGGATATTAGGACGTCCCTTCCAATTGCTGTACTAAACAAATCAATATATTTCAGAAACACAATGCAGGTGATCTGCATTCAAGTCACAGAGAGCGGACAAATCACAGGAATTGTACAGATCAATGCACAGCACACTATTACAAACCCTCTCTCCACCAGCAGCAGAGGCGATGAAAGAGCATAACATGAATCACTCTGCTGGAGACTTCACTACAGATCTCGTTCTGCACTGAAGAGGCCGGTTACATGCCTTTGTCTGCTTTCTCTCAAACAGGGTCCAACTGGACATCTCTGTGGACACACTGACAGCGAGGGGGAAATCTAACTAGCAGACAGTGAACCTGATTAGTGTTACATCTCAACAGGGGCGGATCTAGAAAAATATTGATGGGGTGGCGAGAAGGGGGCAGGAATTTTTGAGGGGTGGCAACATATGGCAGACGTATATATACTGAATTTAGTCACCGTTATCACAGTTTGATGATAAATATATGTGCACACTACAAAAGGACACAGGCTATAATTTACAAACTTAATCTCATGCAATCAATGTCTTGCATTTGAAACAGTTCATATAAGGAATAAGTGATCATACCCCATAAGCACCACCACACTCACTAATGCATACAGTATGCATCCACATGTAATTAAGAGCGTTATAAAAGATTCAGTGTTATCAATATGTCAAATTATTATAAGAAACACAAGATTTTAACAGCCAATGACATTTCCAGCTGGGGAGACTCAACTGATTTTCTACTGTTTAGTGTTAATCACCATCTAACTCAACCAGTCAAGAGCTACATTTAGCCTTAGATGTTATATGAATATGGTCCCTGAAGCATATAGGTTCCATTTCCATATAGGATCGCGAATCATTTGAGTCAGTTTGGGGATCGCAAATCATTTGAATCAGTTCAGGAGTTCGTAGCGGGTTCGCGAATCATTTGAGTCAGTTCGGGGATCACAAATCATTTGAATCAGTTCAGGAGTTCGTAGCGGGTTCGCGAATCATTTGAGTCAGTTCGGGGATCACAAATCATTTGAATCAGTTCGGGAGTTCGGAGCGGGATCAGGAATCACGAAAGATTCGCGCTTGTAAATTTTCAAATTGGCCATAACCTTTAATTCGTTGCTGCTAACTGGGGTGGCAGCAGGAGTGGCAATGCTTGCCTTGCCACCCCGGTATATCCGCCCCTGCATCTCAATACTCCTTATAGGATAATGAGAATATATGTCAAACACATAGGGGTCCAAAAGTCAAGAGCACAAGGGAAAGTGCATTTATTTTTCATTTTTCTAAATATTGAATTTATTTTGAATAAATATCAGCTCTTGGGCAAGTTGACACATTTAAATTAGGATATTTGAATGTATTTCTTACTACATAAAATAATTTATATATATTAATAAAAACATTGCTTTTAATTTCTCTTAGCCATGGTTTGATATTTAGCCTAGTTTTTTTCTTTTATTAAATGAAATGAAATGAAATTAAACAGTATTGCTGTTAAATTACTAGTTTGTTTTTTAAATTGTTTTAAACTCTTAGCCATGGTTTGATATTTAGCCTAGTTTTTTTTACTTTAAATTAAATTAAAGTATTGTTGTTAAATTATGTTCAATAATGTTCAATAGCTTTTCTGTAGTCAAGATTTCAATCTTCCCTTCATATATAAAAGCAAAATATTATCTCAACATTTAATTTTTTTTTTACATGCATAAGTAACAATAATTCATATATTCACAGCAAAAATGGTGGAAATATAAATAATAATAAAAAATAAAAAAAATCCATCTGCATAGACAGAAAAAAATAAAAAAAATGAATATTTATATACTGTACATATAATTTTTTTTATTTTATTATGAAAAACAATCACAAGCAATTTAAACTAGGCGACTTGCTAAAATAATAATAAAAGATAATAAAGGACAGAAGTGCAGCGTGCATGCATCACAGGCCATGGATAATAATGCATAAACCTGCAAAAAGAGGGCAGAGATACAACTCTGAAAGAAATGCTCATCTTTCACTAAAATTGCACTCTCCTTTGGTACAATCAGCCTGACTTGAGCTTTTTGATGGCATGCTTCTTCGAATTTAATTTTTTATGAAACACACATTTACATGTTATGTCAAATAAATTCTATTTTTATGCATTAACAATCATGCCATATTGTCTCATTTTCTATGACTGGACATCCCTCTGCAGGCTGTGAGAGGAACATGCACACTTTAGTTCAACATTGAAAATAAACTAATAAAATACCATTAGACATATTCACAGTTGACAAGATAAACAGAATGAATCCTATAAAAACACAACCAGACAATCAAAACAACAAGACAAAACAAAGAAATTGTTCATAATACATTTTAAGCCTTCAAGTATTTTCTTTTGTGTTCGAATAGCAGCAGCAGACTGGTTCAGAATGACATGAGGAAATGATGATTTTAATTTTTGGCCGAGTTATTGTATTAATGACAGCACCAGGTAGATCTCAGCAGTAATTTGAGGTTCATTTACCACATGGAGAAGTGACAGACTGTACTGAAGGAGTCTATCAGCTAATATCAATGACAGACAGCATCAGCTGATATAAACATCACTTTTTTTGCCACCAGGGGGCGAAAGCGCAAAACAATTCAGCATTATTGACTATTACCCACAGAGATTATTTGATTCAAAACTTAGGCTACTTTTTTACTTTACACGTCTGTTGTTTAATTTAATATATGTAGTATTATGTTCACACATCCACAATACATACCATAAATGTTTACTTTTTTATTTATTTATTTTTGTCTTTTAAGCTCCCCAAGGCTCCAATTATTTTATCAAAAATACAATAAAAACCATAATAGTGAGAAATATTACCATTTAAAATCATTGTTTTCTATTTGAATACATTTTAATATATTTTAAAACATATTAAACGAGAAAACTGTCATTTTTAATTGTTCATGTCCATATTATATTTAGTCAGCTTTCCAAATTTAAAAGACAGCTTTTTGCTTGATATATATATATATATATATATATATATATATATATATATATATATATATATATATATATATATATATATAAATGTCTCATGTTTTTGAAATAAATTTCTTCTGTTCACCAAGGCTGCATTAACTTGATCAAAAATACAATTAAAACAGTGAAATATGTGAAAAAACTGTTGAAAACAGTTTTGCTGCTTAAAATTTCGTATATATATATATATCACTTTTTCAGGATTATTTGATGAATACAAAGTTCAAAAGAGCATTTAATATAGAAACATTTTTAGCGATTAATGCATCCTTACTAAATTTCTTAAAAAGAAAACCTTACAGACCCCAAACTTTTGAATGGTACTGTTTATATAAAGCATTTATTTATTTTCTAGGCCTTTATCACAATTTCTGTCAGAGCAAACTGAGTTTAGGATTAAAAGGGAACTTTTACCTGGACAAACTCACTAGAAGACAGATTTAAGATCTTGTTGTTTACTTGCTCTTGGCAACAGTAAAACGCTGTTAATGAGTGCAGCTCAGTTTGATTGAGTTATTAAACGTTTTAACTTTTTGATGAGGTAATAAGTAGTACATTTGAACCTCGGGAAGGTGACTAACGTCTCCCGCTCTATGATGCAGTCGTCCCAGCTTCTGTACAAACGCAGCATTATTCAATCAAAACAAGTATTTACTGTTGGTCAGGGGTGTGACATGTTATTTCTATTCGAACAGGGCCTTCTTTACACGAGGTCTGCAGCGATTACTGCCACGCAGGCAGCCTGCAATACAACAGGTGGCCTTTACAAACCCGAACCCGCCTGAAAGCAAGATTATTGGGAAATATGCAGCCGGATCAATCATGCACAACGTCTGAGGTCATAGTATTTAGCTGTAAATGTCCATCAAATTTTTCATTATGCAAGGAACTTATTAAAATCGACCTTCATCGGCTATAATTTCACTATGATGTCACTACTACCCAAATGCATGCTGTTCTGTAGATCAAACGCTCCGGTTAAGTCATTCGCTGGCCGCTTTTCCAGTTTTACACAATCTTACTCAAGGAAAACTGGTCTGAAAAGACTCTTCAGTGACACAATGTTGAATGAAATTCCCATCCAGTGAAAACATGCACGTTATTTGTTCTCTAGCCCTTGTGCATGAGATCTGATTTGATTATCTAATCCGAGATAAAGGGCATGATTCATTGCATATCTGCAATAATGAACATAAATGGGGGGAAATGTGTCTGCACTGTGTCGCGCCCCACGTGCTGCTCTATTTATTTATTTTGCTCGAAGGTAGTGATGTCATACCAGGCCGCTTCCTGAACACTGGGTTCATTCACGCCATTCGCCCCAGTTAGGGCCCAAACAAGCTGTCGCCTAGCAACCAGGCAAATTCTACAAGAGGTTTATTTGTCTGAGAGGCAAAGAGCTGTGAAGTCACAAAGGGCCACACGGGCCGATGCCATCAAAGGCACAAAGTTGTGTGCATTTCTGCTCAGATTTAATGATCGAAATGTCAAGCAAGCATCTGCTGAATCAATGCAGAAGTGTTTAGAGCTAACTGAGATTAACAATGACTAACTGAATTGATTCAGAGCAATTGGGAGACATAAAGTGAACAGGTGTTTCATAGAGGAGCATGTACAATGACAATCAATAGCACCATAAACACAGTACACAAAACTTGTTAACTGATTTTTAAAAAGTCTGCAAGTCTCTGGATCACACTGCTTATAATTTTTCTGGCCAAAATATATATTGAAATATAAGCTAATATGTGAATCTCAATTAAATGTCTTTTTGAAACTGAAAACATATTTGGTTTCAAACTCCATATGCCAAAATATATTTTAAATGTATTTAAGAGGTAAGAAAATAGGCCTACATTCACAACTTTCTTATATTTAGGCTAAAATGTGGATGGATTATAGCCTACCAGAGATCAAAAATCGATTCTGAAGACACCATTTAAAATGGGCTAAAATAATTACATTCTGAAATTGTTTATATTTGTTAACATTGTGAGTAATTTTCAAAAAATAATAGAGATCATACTAAATGCATGTTATATTTTATTTAGTACTACTGTCCTGAGCAAGATATTGTACATAAAAGATATTAACATTTAGTCCACAAGACAAACAAATTGCTGAAATTATTAAAATAACCCCACTTGGGTGAAAGTTTGGGAACCTTTGGTTCTTAATACTGTGTTCTGTTACCTGATGATCCTCGACTGTCTTTCTGTTTTGTGATGGTTGTGCATGAGTCCCTTGTTTGTTCTGAACAGTTAAACTGAGCAGCGTTCTTCAGAAAATCTTTGCATATTTGAACCCTTTCGTCCGCCATGTTAGTGAGGGCAGGACTGCCTTAAAACAAATGAAAGTAAACGGGGGAGCTGCGGTTTTTACTGAATAAAAACACGATAACGTTCACAATTTATCAACCGATTTCAGAGGTTTGTGATATACCTGCAGTTAAAAAAAAACTTTGCCTCCAGTTATTTTGTTAGGTTTGGAAAATTATTAATTGAAAGCTCACATTTGTCTCACTTGTTGATTTCGTTGATTTTTTCGGTTTAAAGATCTGTTAATTAAGTATAACTGTAACATATTCATGTAATGTAATTTGAATGTACCTTCAAGACTGAAAATGTCTCTTTTTTGAGACCCCAGGAGCCCAAATTCAGACCCAGAACAAACCTACAGAAGAGGTGGGAGTTCAAAAGAGGAATCTTTATATTACCAAACTGCAGGGAGAGGAAGAGTAGATATAAATCATGATCTGCAAGATTAACCACAATCTGAGGCATCGGAGCGAGTTCGCAAAACATTTGATTCAGATCGGGACTCCAAAGCGCGTTTCACGAATCATTTGACCTGGGAACATTTGATTCTGATCGGGACTCCGAAGCGCTTTCACGAATCATTTGACCTGGGAACATTTGATTCTGATCGGGACTCCGAAGCGCTTTCACGAATCATTTGATCTGGGCTTCGGAGCGAGATGGCAAAACATTTGATTCTGATCGGGACTCCGAAGCGCGTTTCACGAATCATTTGATCTGGGCTTCGGAGCGAGTCTGCAAAACATTTGATTCTGATCGGGACTCCGAAGCGGGTATCACGAATCATTTGATCTGGGCTTCGGAGCGAGTCGGCAAAACATTTGATTCTGATCGGGACTCCGAAGCGCGTTTCACGAATCATTTGACCTGGGAACATTTGATTCTGATCGGGACTCCGAAGCGGGTATCACGAATCATTTGATCTGGGCTTCGGAGCGAGACGGCAAAACATTTGATTCTGATCGGGACTCCGAAGCGCGTTTCACGAATCATTTGATCTGGGCTTCGGAGTGAGTCTGCAAAACATTTGATTCTGATCGGGACTCCGAAGCGGGTTTCACGAATCATTTGATCTGGGCTTCGGAGCGAGTCTGCAAAACATTTGATTCTGATCGGGACTCCGAAGCGGGTATCACGAATCATTTGACCTGGGAACATTTGATTCTGATCGGGACTCCGAAGCGCGTTTCACGAATCATTTGATCTGGGCTTCGGAGCGAGTCGGCAAAACATTTGATTCTGATCGGGACTCCGAAGCGGGTATCACGAATCATTTGATCTGGGCTTCGGAGCGAGTCGGCAAAACATTTGATTCTGATCGGGACTCCGAAGCGCGTTTCACGAATCATTTGATCTGGGCTTCGGAGCGAGTCGGCAAAACATTTGATTCTGATCGGGACTCCGAAGCGCGTTTCACGAATCATTTGATCTGGGCTTCGGAGCGAGTCTGCAAAACATTTTATTCTGATCGGGACTCCGAAGCGCGTTTCACGAATCATTTGATCTGGGCTTCGGAGCGAGTCTGCAAAACATTTTATTCTGATCGGGACTCCGAAGCGCGTTTCACGAATCATTTGATCTGGGCTTCGGAGCGAGTCCGCAAAACATTTGATTCAGATCTGGACTCCGAAACGCGTTTCGCGAATAATTTGAAATCAGGTCTTTCGAGCGGATTTGCAAAGCATTTGATTCTATCATGTAGGCTACTAGATCAAGTTTTAATAAAGAGAAAAGAGGTTTAGAGACAAATTTTTGTTAATAGCCTGTTAGTAATCCCACAGTCCATAGCATCAGTAACTGTATAATGGAAAATTAAAACAAAATAGGATGAGTTTCAATTTTTATTTTATTTTTGTAGCAATGGTCATCTTAACCTCTTTCAGGACCCCAAATTAAATTCTAATTCTAATACTGCATCATACAAGTGTCTATTTGAGTTGAATATTTCGATATTCATGTTAGGAAACTAAGCCATAATTTGATAAGTTTACGTTTACATTTATTCATTTAGCAGACGCTTTTATCCAAAGCAACTTACAAATGAGGATGAAAAACAACACAACAAAACAAAAACAACAAAAAGTTTATAAGTGAGAATAAACAAGATGCATGCACAATGAAGGCAGATATTGTCTGATATGTTAAGAAATAATATAAAATAAAAATGCTAAAAAAATCTGCCAAAATATTTGACTCAAAAAGTCCAGATGATTCTAGCTGTTCGTGACTGTGAGTGTAACAGTAGCAGCAGAGATTATTAACCGTAAATGAAAACCTTTAAAACTTTGATTCCTCGATTTAAAAAAATAAATAAAAATGTAGCAAAACATTACATTCAGATGATATGTAGAACTCTCTGTGATTATCAGTGTCAGACTGTGTGTGTTGTTTTGTCCGGGGCTCGTGGGACAGGCGTACTACTCTGGCTGTGACATCATCATCCTGGGGAGGGACTTGGATCCAAAATGCAAAAGTCACACACCATGTCTCTCTCTTGAACACACACACACACACACAAACACATACACACACACAAACACGCGCGCACGCACGCACACTCTCACAAACAGAGTAAGTTCAAAGGCCTATTGCAGCACCTATTTATAAAATCAAGAAGCCAATCACAGCAACTGTTGACACACACACAAGGAAATACTAGACTGGTGAGCCTGTAACAGAGAAATATGAGAATATGTGAAATAAAATCAGTGAATAAAATAAAGGGGAGACATTGGGTCCAAAATTCAAAAGTCACATACTATGTCTCTCTCCAATAAAAGCTTAATAAAAAATATGTTATGATTGAAATAATGTAATTTATTTTATTAAGTTAGGATTAAAACAATAGGTAACAAAATGCTTTCCATTTGTTCTCTTTCTAGTGCAATGTTCAGGTTTGACTGTATTATAAAGTAAAACTGGCACTTGAAATTCCCATTTAAACCAACAAAAAAAAAAAAACACCTTGACAAAAATAGTCTTTGAGAATCTGTGATTATATATTGAAATCAACAACCTGAAATAAATAGGAAAATATGTGCAAAAATCACTAGAATTCACAAGCCTTTCTACAGAGAGCTGTATTCTCTATAGTGGTAAAAATGTGCTATTGCATGATAAAAATGCTTAATTTGTCCACTAGATGGCACCAATCTAATTTCAAAAATTGTTTTCTATAGGCCTTGGCTGTACTTTAAAATAAAATACAGCATTTATAAAAATGTATTTACAAATAACATATATATATATATATATATATATATAAATTTCCTATTTTATTCAATAGGAAAAAAATGATCATAATTATTGCATAAAAATTCATTATTATCATAAAATTTTCTCAAAACACCAAAAAAGAAAGCGAAAAATATTATTGAACAAAAATACATTTGAATGATTTTACTGAAAAAAGTATACCTGAATCCCGCCCTCCGGGTCATTTTTGACCCGAAGGTCCTGAGTGTGACTCATAAATGAAGAACCCCAGAGGGTTAAATTGAGAAGCATTTACTGAAATATAAATGAGTTCATGTTTAAAACAAGAAGAAATATCTGTCAGCGGCTAAGAAAAACAATAGTTTTCACCTTTGGCAGAATTTTTTCCCCCCGTTTTAAGAATTAGCCAATAAAAATCTAAAAATGAATATATTGAGTAGATAATAAAAATTATTATCTGAGGTCATTATGCATCTCCTGCAAATGTCTTGGTTTCACGATGTTCATATATTAGCACTGGAATACAGAGTGTAATAATTTTTTCTTCCCCAGATTATTGCTGATGTGAGGAAGCAGTGAGGAATCCGCTGTATAGTGATCATGCTCTCCGCCCCTTTAACCTCTCAAATCTGAATATATATGCCACAATGAATCTAATTTTATATTGAGTATGAAGAGATCTGTAATATACTTGACTGTATGTAATGAGAAAATAAATTACTCAATGCAACATCCATTATTTCTTTGCTGGGTTTAAGTTTTTTTTCTGAATGATTATGTCATCTTTTATTATAAACATGAGTGCAGTATTAGCATTTGTATCAACATTATTAGAAATGTCTGAATGAATCAGAATCAAACGATTAAGTGATTAATGCAGAGATTTTCTTCCTTAGTATTTCGGTCTTGTTTTCTGGTATAAATTAATGCTTTCAAACGATTAATCGCTTTAGAATATGAGCTGGGTCATTCTGTCGATTCATTCAGGGCTGCTCTGGGTTTAGTAACACAACATTAGTCTAGGGCGGTATAGTTTTGTCTCTTGGAAATGCAGATAACAGCTTTCCTTAAGGCTGTCCTTGTCCTGTTTGCAAATGGCTAAAAGGGAAGAAAAAATAATACATGCAATAAGTTCACAGTTTGTTCATGTTCGTTAATGAATTAACTAACATTAACTAAAGGACTAGTATTCTAAAGTGTTACCACTTAATCTTTGTAAATAAGTAACGGTAGTGAAATTAAAGAGAGAAGCTTTAGCTCCATCATAGACAGTGAAAGTCCTCACTCTGTATATTGTGCTCATAACATGATTTAGTTTATTATATAAATGGCAATATAAGTTAAAACGTAATAAGAATTCATTTAAACTTTGAATTCTTATAAAGTCTCAGCTTTCACTACTAACTACGTTAGCGATATCGCTAGATTTATTAATAGTCTGACACTGGTGGTTAATTAAGCTGTCAACATAATGTTAAAAATCACCAAAAAACTTCGAGAAAGAACAGCGGAGTCTTACCTGTGAAAGATAACACCCCGAGATCTGTTTTTATTATCGTGTGACGGTTTGTAGGTGTCCAATCTGTCGAAGAGTCAGGTACATTTTCTTCTGTCCCGATGTGAGAGTTATGAGAGTTGCCCGCTCCAATATGGCGGCGACGTTGACGTGCGGTCGAGTGGCCAATGAGGCGTCTATGTATTTATATGTCTATTATGGTGCCCGTAAAGTGACTTGTTCAGTTTACTTAGTTTTGTCGTGGCCACGAAATAATAACTCGTGGGAATGTGATAATATGTCGTGGCCATGGGATATTAATTTGTGGGAACATCATATTAACTCGTGGGAACGTCATATAATGTCGTGGCCACGAGATCATTTTGTCGAGGTAATGACATCCTTATTTCGTGGCCTCAAGATGCTATGTTGAGGGAACAACATCCATTTCTCGTGGCCACAACTTCTTATGTTGAGGGAACGATATGTTTTTTCTCGTTGCCACGAGTTTAATGCGTAAATAAACCTGCGTGACCATAGCAATCCAGGATTAGGCCTATCAGAGATCAACAAAATGATCTCGTGGCCACGACATAATATGACGTTCCCACGAGTTAATATGACGTTCCCACAAATTAATATCCCGTGGCCTAAGTGAACCGAAAAAAAAGTCACTTTAGAGGTACCGTAGTCTATGGTTATAACGAGAAAACAAACTTTAGTTATGTCGAGATAACGAGAAAAATAAGTCGTTATAACGAGAAAACGACTTTTGCTATATCGAGATAACGAGAAAATTAAGTCGTTATAACGAGAAAACAAAAAGGAAAAAAATTATAATGCATGGCCGCTTAGAACTTCCGTAGTTATCACTGTCAATCACTGCTATTTTGAGAGTGAATTCTGCTTAAGTCCCTTTAACTGTTTTCTTCATTGAATATACAATTTCTCACGTGGCAACGTCTAATTTATTTGATTTTATTCAACTCCAAAATATTAAACTATACATTATGTTACAGTGATAAAATTAAATTAAAGGGTTATATGAAGTAGAAATAGCTCCCGAGATAATATTTGCAGGTTAGCACTGTAGACGTTAATACAATGTTTATTTTATTTTTATAATTTTTTCATTTCGTGGTTTCTCACCGCTCTTCGTGATCTTCTGAGACTTTAAATATAAATAAATTCTTTATTATTTGATTGTATGTTTTTTAGATAGACTTGATTTTAATATACAAAGACATATGGGGATAGAAGAGTCTTGAAGACGAAAGAAGTATCCCACAGTGAATGAATTTGACATGTCTAATGAAGACTCAGAGAGAGAATCTCGTTAAAGCTTTCAGTTTTATTGCTTTCAGTTCTCAGCTAGGTTTATTAAAAAAACTAAAACAGTTTGAACATATTAGGTTAGACATGCTTAAGCCAAAACATGAATATAATCATGACAAATGAAATAAAAAATAGAATTGGTCTCTCTTTTGGAATTTTACCTTAATATATAAAAAATTATATGCAATTTGTTTTTATGCAGCAAAAGCTTTGGCAGTTCATTGCCTTGGTTATAAGATATATTAAATGTAAAGAGAACAACTGATTCAGTTCATATAAATATTCTCTTCCTATTTTGACTATCTGATTCTTAAAATAACAAATGATTGAAACAGTCTTTACACTTTTGAAGCAATCTATTCACAATAAAAAGAAAAGGTTTACATTCTGAATATAGTTGTGTTGTTATGCCCACTGTACTGTACATTGGCTCCATGGAAACATTAGCATCACTCTTTTTATAACGTATTCCAAAATAAATTTGAGATAATACAAATGAAATAACTCTCTTAATTATTCAGCCAAAATTGTAAAGACATAAATATATATTGCATAACTGCTTATTAATTTTATTTTTAAGTTGGCAGGATTGCTTTCAAAAATACTTTCAGAAAGAAGCCTTTGAACATAAGCTGATGCTTCTTAATGAATAATTAATTTAATTATTAATTAATTTGTTACTTCAATAAATTCTCATTTTTTCAGTTTGCATTCAGATGAGAAAACGAATGTGACTGTGTTGGAGACATGCAGACTGCATCTACTATGTACAGAAAGTGATTCCCATGAATGTGCTACATTTACACAAACATTACATACACAATACATATATATGCATATCATAAAAGCAAAGCAGTTAAAAAAAAATCCTCCATGAGACAGATCTGTTATAAATCTAACCTAAAGTTTAACATGGGACACAAAACTTGAATATTTCAAGTGTTGTATATTCATAAGTAGAACAGATGGAACTGGTAAGGTCACGAGTACACAAATAAACAATAATAAAATATGATAACCACACAGTTTTAGTATGGCACAAAGATGTTTTCAGAACCTTAATGTAGTGCAGGGCATTATGGGCTCTGACTTGACACAAGGTACATGTATTTCCATTCCTTTTTGGTTCGCTTGTTCTGCGTTTTGGTAGAATGACAGCACTTTAGGAAAAGGCACTTTAGGAAAAGGCACAGCTGTTAAATTACATTACAAAGAAAAAAATATCACTTCATTGTTTTTTGTTTTTTTTTGCTATATTAGCTCAGCATCTACATGATTATAAACAAATCTCATTTAGCTGAGAAACCTTAAATAATATATAATTCGCTGACAAGAAGTGCATAATCTGTTTTGAAGAGTTCCCTTCATGAACAGTGCATTTGCTTATAGTAATTAAAATATTAAGGCTTTTTTCCCCCATAACTTTGGATTGATGTACACGTGGGTTCACCTAATAATAATAATAATAAAAAAGGGCTATTCTTAGACACATATGTCAATGGTGTTATGTATTCATCCACTTTCCATTCAGAAGTATGTGCAAACCTCTTGTTTTGGGGACAGTAATAGTTTATTCTCACAGATGATGAGGTTATTGCTTGAAATACACTAATCTGAGTGAGTTAATTGATGTGAGTCAAAAGGCTATGGAATAAAAGACCCACAAAAAGGAAAAAATGGACTTAAATCCACCTGTCCAATCCAAACTGTTTATGAAGGCTTGAGTTTCTGACAGCTTTGACATATGAGATCAACATTGGACGAGTTTTCAAAAATCATATAATAGCAGGGGAATTTAATACCATTTGCACATCAACACGCTGCTGTTCCTGGAGTAGACGGAGATGGATGTTTGGTTAAACGTGGTCAATGATCCAGTTTTTGTCAGGGGCTTCACTGCACCGCTGAAGGAAGGGGAACGGTGATACACGGGGAAATAGTGAACACACCAGGGGTCCTGCGTGCTTCCCAATCAGGGGTTTCCTCTATGTCTGACCCCTGCCAGGCACTCCTGTCAGATCCTTCCTTATGATCTCATTCACTACAGAAATGACAGAAAACAAGAACATGTTTCAAAACCAAAGGACAGAACATTTGTGAACTGCATAATGTATATTTAATATATATATATATATATATATATATATATATATATATATATATATATATATATATATATATATATGTGTATGTATGTATGTATGTATATGTGTGTGTGTGTGTGACCCTGGACCACAAATCCTTAAGTCGCTGGGGTATATTTGTAACAATAGCCAAAAAAAAAAAAAAAAAACATTATATGGGTCAAACTTTTTGATTTTAGATTTTTTTTATTAAATGTCAAAATCATTAGGATATTAAGTAAACATCATGTTCCCTGAAGATATTTTTTTGTTTTCCTACCGTAAATATATCAAAACTTAAGTTTTGATTAATAATATGCATTGCTATGAATTCATTTGGACAACTTCAAAGGCGATTTTCTATATATTTCGATTTTTTTTGCACCCTCAGATTCCAGATATTCAAATAATTGTATCTCGGCAAATATTGCCCGATCCTAATAAACCATACATCAATGGGAAGTTTGTTTATTCAGCTTTCAAATGCACACACACACACAAATATCACTTTTACTGCATGTAAACTGCAGTGACACTGAATGGGCACTAGGTGGAAGGGAATCATCTGACAGAACAGGCTCAGTGAAGCCCTTGTATTGGCCATTACTTCCTGTTGTTACTCTTTTTACAGGGGGGCATAAATGGAAACTTTTAGTGCCTCTTCATTCTGAGAATAGCAGCAGGGCGCGTGGGGTTGTCAACACAATCACAATAGCACCACACACCAACTCCAGTCTAGCCACAACTCAGACATGAACAAAGGTCACCAGTAAGATCAAATCACACAAATGTGGGAATACACCTCTAGCAAGGTCTGAGTTAAGCATGGAATAAAATGATGACAAATTCATGGTACGATTGATGGTACGATTACATGGTAGACTAAGAACAAGTTGGTACAATAAATGCATGTTACTGTCCAAAAGTATTACCATGGTATCATGTTCAAAAACGTTTAGTAGGTAAGTAATGGTATAAATAAAATAAGTTGGCTTAGGACAAATTATTCCATTTGTTATATATATATATATATATATATATATATATATATATATATATATATATATATATATATATATATATATCCACCATTCTGAACTGCAGCATCATGCAGACTTTGCTTTACAAACTCTTTACAAACTTTACGGCATGAAGAGAATGTGGTTTAACCTGATTGGCCACATCCTCAGTGGCGTATACTATCAGGACAAGACACTTCGTGCTGGAAACCCAGAGCACAGCCAGGTCATCACTACCACAATGTCATGCTGTTTGTTAGAAAGGATTTGCTGGAATAACAGTGGTAGCATATAGATTCTCTTGAGCCAAGTTATTGAGGGCCATTCTGAATATTTAGCATTAAATAAATGAAGCCCATTAAAGCAAGCTGCACTCTTTTATTAGCAATGAATAATGCAATATTACATAGTAACAAAAAAGCAAACAACAAGCTATAGTGCTCTGTATTTGAAGTGCAACACCACGTCAATGTAAAACAGTAAAAATGCACAAATGTATGCATAAGAAAAACATCACTAAGTGGCCAACCAAGAAGCAAATAAACCATACTGAAAAACTGTGACAAATAGCGTATGTTGTGGTAAAAGCTTGCGTTAGAGAAGGAACTTGATGTTGAACTGATTTCCCCATTTGAAGCTTTGATTGTGCAAGAAGCAAAATGCCACAGATATAAAAGTCTAAACTGAAAATAAACAGATTAAAAATAGCATGAAGCATTTAAACCAGCTCCGATATGATAAATGCTTAGTAAATAGTAAATGCTTCATTAATTCATTAAATGGCCTTTTAAATTCTAAATAAATAAACGTTGGAATACATAATACTAAAATGCATTATTCAGGAAATTTGTGATAACTGTGATTAGGCTCAAATAAAACCGTTTTTCTTTTCAGTAGAATCTACAACAGCACAATCAAGAAAGTCTCGCGGTTTTATACAAACTAAGTATGGGAGCTCTACGTGGATGACATCTGTTTTTCCCTCCTAGACCAATGAAGAACAGATGAGAGAGGAATATACCAGTAGCAACGGGATGCTGAGGTGCTTTATCAGCGAGTAAAAAAGAAAGAAAAACTAATACATGCCCCTGCAGTCATTGCAGACTGCAGATCTTACTATGGTACAGCTTAAAAAAACTCTCATCTGCAAGGAAGCTGGACCTTTTGACACGTAACAGCAGTAAGAAACTAGTTTTCGTCTGAATTTAATACATGTGGTGCTTCTCTGAGCAAAACTTGCTGATGTGGCTTTTAGCACCTAGCAAGTTGCTAAGTGGTTTCGTAATGGACCAAAAGAAAAATCCCCAAAACAATCTAAAATCAGATCACTTAGAAACATAATAACACACATCTTCGAAATAAGCCCCATGATGAAGTATTCTTCCTGTACATACATAGACAACCATGCAATGTAAAGAAAAGGGGGCTTATAGGGAAAGAAATGAAGGGTTGGCACACACTGATGGTTTAGAGCTGTAAAGGAAGAAGTGTACAGACTGGACGGTATAATAGGTGAGTGTCTGGCTGGAGAGACCTTAGCCAATCAGGAAGCTTGTTTACTAAACCAATGGTGGAGAGTTAGAAAGAGCATAGTAGATGACTCAGTCTCCACTATGTGTGTGCGCACGCATATACTCAACTATACTTGGGGACAAAAACGTGAAAAGTTTTCTTTTAGGTGTAGGGTTAGGCTGTAGTCCTTATTATTAGCTTTATATAAAACAACCTTTAGTCTTAAGGTAAATCTTCCTGTGGACCAGAACTGTGTGTATGTGGATCAGGTTTTGCAAACACCTCAAAAAGTATAGTAAAACCTGGAATCCACTATATTGAGGGGACCAGTCAAATGTCTCTATGATGAAAGTGGCTTAAAGTATAAATAAAATATTTGCTCAGTATTAAAGCAATAGAAGTCCACCAGTGGAAAATCCACCCTGATAGAAAAAACATGACAACATAGAATGACAGGACATCCTATTTTGACTTTAGGTATATATACTGTATGTGTATGGACCTTAGACTAAGTAGACACCATTTGTAGATGTACCTAGGTGATCATTTGTTTATATAATGCAATACAAAAAATGTATCTTTTTGGGGATAAAAAAACAGCACTATCTCTAACTAAGGTCTATACAGCAGAGCAAGAAATGAGCAAGTATGTTGAAAAGAGTGTAAAGACAGTGAATAGACATACAGCACATGATCTACAAGTTAGTGTGTGTGTGTGTGTGTGTGTGGTGGGTATGGGCTAGCACTAAGGCAATAATAAAGCCACAGTGTAGTAAAACAGCGTAAACAGTAAAAAAAAAGTTTAGTAAAGAAGCGTAAAGGACAGGAAGAGTCTACACCACAGGCCTGACTGTTTTCCCACCAAAACAGACCAGTTTAGAAAGAGCAAATCCAAAAGTTAAACTATCTAGATCTCCTACCCTTTCAACTCTGCTTTCTGTACTATGTTACACTCTGTAAACTACAGATGCTGCTTAATTCGAACACCACTTTCAAAGAACAAAGCTACGTCTTATCAGGACACCATTTTTACAGCCAAAAATCCAAAGTCTTGGCGTATAAATGGTCCAAAACTGGATGCAAGTGATCTGAAACTAATGTGCACGGCTTACGTGCTCTATCTAAATTATTCCTGCTGCTCTCTCCAGCTGGAAGACCTTCAGCTCTGATGCCTCGGGCTTTGGTTCCAGCCTGGGAAGTCTAAGTTGAGCCAGTTGAGCACTGGAAGATTGGCCAACATTGTACCCTAAAAACTCTAGGCCAGCTTGGCTGTTTATAACACCTGTTAAGGGCCAATGTGGAGATGAGTTAAAATCAAAGGTGTACAGTCAAGGAAAACTAAAAAAAGATCATTTTGGACTAATGTACATTTCAAGGTTGGTACTAGCCTAGGCTTGTACCAGCCTAGTCGATCAAGCTGGTGGACCACCATCGCTAAAACTTTGCTGGCAAAGCTGTTCAAACAGTCTTGCTGGTTAAGGCTGTAAAGAAGTCATCTAGAATTAACACAAAACATGTGCTCACTTGCTATTGAGAAATGCAAAACATGCATGTTCATAATGAAATTAATGAAGGTACAGTTTCTATACAGAAAGCCAACCACAGAAACCCTGATACCCCCTTCAAAAGCCACTATCTAAATTCTAAGTGAGATAGATCAATCTGCATGAGTCATATTACAAACGGTTGTGTGTGAAGGTCCTGGCAGACATCAAACGGGGAGATGTTAGTGGGTGGATCGCTACACCTTGACACCTCTGCAAGCAGAAACAAATGGGACTTTTTGTTGTCGTCATTCTTCCTGCTCTCGGTGACCTGGACTTTGTCTGAACTACAGGTATCACTTCTTCAAAGTAAAACTGGAGCCACAAAGCTTCTTAACTAGCTTAACCAACTAGTTTAGGGTGGTTCATAATTAGGCCAGTCAGCCTCATCAAAAAGACCATGCTAAATCCACTAAGCTGAAGTGAAAGCTAAAGTTGCTCATGAGTAGAATGACAAAAACAGCTGCGACGCACCTTGAGAGATTCAGCAACTTCAGCGAATAACTGTGGCCCAACAGAACACGCTGCATTTCAAACTATTTTGGGTTGGAGTGGTAAAGTGGTAATTTCCTAGTTTCCAAAATTGTTGCAAGAGCACAGGATTCTGTGTGGCCACTATTATTGCCTGAGATTTTTATAAATCACAGCAGTTTCTGTCTTGCTTTAAAGGGCTTTAATGAGGGAATTCACTGGCACCATGATGGGTTTACCATAGTGGTATTAAACTCTAATGGAGCTACCAGAAATTATTGTACATAAAATGGGGGGGTCTAAAGGGATTCTAAAACAGCAACCTTGTTTAAAGGTTTAAGGTCCTGGGAATCTCATAGTAACTCTCTATTGACGTGTCTACAGTTGCAGTGTTGCTGTTTACTCAGGGAAACCCTATTAGATGTATGCAGAAGAAACTCCATTCTTTGCTCCTGGTCTCATCCGCTTCAGTTTTTCCATCCAACATGGCCCTTTTCCTTTTCCTGCGAACTTCCACCCATTACTATCTTGTTCAGATCAAGCTGTTTTCTGGATAAGTGCAGCAGCTGCAAACATGTGTTCTATCCTCCAGATTGGCGAGAGTACAGCTTGTGGGGAAAAAAGCAAATCCTCTCGTGGGTTACCCCCACAGTATTGGGGGGTGCTGGGCCAAGGGGAAGCCCTGGCCAAGTATAACAAACAAAAAGGCTTTCCCCAGCTCTCCCAGGCAGCCATTCCACTGTTTGACAAAGGGTTGCCATGGCACCTTTTTTTTTTTTAATCATAACACTGTCAACATGTCCAAGCAGTTTTGGAGCTACTCAGTTTTCCTTTTCTTTTTTTATTTGAGAAGTCAAAAAAGCACCCATTTATTTGTCAGATACAGCATGTAAGGAACCCCCCCGCATGTGACGTAATGAACCACAAGAGAAACTCAGACCCCTCAAACTCCCAAATTGCCTTACAGAAGTGACACTGGAATCTTATGCCTTCCCTTGCCAGTTTTCTGCAACATAGTGGTTTGGCCATTTTCAGTGTCATTATAACATGGATTTGTTTTTTTTTGACCCAACTGAAAAACAAGGGTGTGGGTGAGGAAATGAAATTCATTCCAGATAATTAATTCCTATTTTACTCTTCCTGAGTAATGTAAAATATATACAAAATCGATCTTTCATTCATTCCACTTCATTCAATACACATTATTCTGAGTTTCTCACTGTCCTTGGGTCATATGTGTGAGAAAGAAAGAAAAACTAAATTTTAAGACAACAAAAGATGGACTCGACAAGCACTCTTCCTGCTATTGTCTCAAAGCAGACAAAACTTGCTCAGGGGCATTTTTAATGGTACATTAACATGCTATCAGTCAAAGAACGTGCCAGAATGGCTCTTGACAATGCATTCCTACGACCACATATTTTAAAGACAATTTGAAAGCATGTCACTTCATGCATATGCACTGACAGATGCTTTTGAGCCACAGTATATATTGGCACACTATTTAAGAAGCAGTTTCTAAAGCTTCCCAATCAGTATGCTTATTTGTACATAATTACGAGTTCCTACTATCAACTATCAGAACAGCTACTGGTAAACCCTGTAGCTACTCACCATCATCAAGGTAGGCCTGGTCCAAGTTCTCCTGCTTGACTGTGACACGTCCAGGAACGCTGGTTCTCTGTTCTTCTGCTGAGGAACATCTCTGGGGCTCTGCTTGGACAGGTGGTGACCTGTCTTTGGCCACTCTCTGGAGGAAGGGCTGTTGTTGGATGACTGTTGGGTAATTCTGAGGGTGCTGAGGGGCCTGGGCTGGTTCTGGTGAACGATTTGCCGCTGTGGCTTGAGGACCATGCTGATTGTAGCCCTCGCAATAAATGATGTGTTGATGTTCTGGAGGTGGTGGCGCAGGAGGATCCCCACCTCTGAGCAGGTGGTGGTTGGTGGGAGAGAACTGGATGATTGAGGGATGCTGATTGGAAGGATGCTGGCCAGCCAGATGAGAGGACTGGGCTGGGGAACCAGTGTGGACCAGAACTGATCGATGGGAGTCTGGAATCATAGTGGCTCCCGTCTGAGAGTAAATAGGACTGCTTGACAAGCTCTTTCCAGGACGGGTGTACATTATGGCTGGACTCTGCTGCTGAAATCGGTGGTCTGGAGGGGAGACACCCAGGCGGGTCTGCTGACAGGGGACGAGCCCAGGTACCAGACCACTGTCTGGGGGGATGACCCCACGAGGGTTATAGTATGGCTGTGGAGACACCCCCAGCATTTGTGACAAGGAATATCCCATCGGACCAGGTTCATATTCATCCACTGGCTCTTTCTTAATAGAGGGAACTAGAGAAGTAAAATAACCGTGAGAATAACTGTGATGGAGCGTTCAAAGTGCACTCAGACTTAACATTAATATCACAGAGAGGGTAAATTATATGCAAACTGCAAACTGAGGTCATCACATATAAAAATCATACAATTACAGTAAATAATTCCCCAACCACGATAAAGGTACAGGAGCCGAAATAATCTGCGCACCTGGTAGAGGCATGTAGGTGAAATGCTGAGGTTGACTGCGCTTCCGTTTCCCATTTATTACGTAGAAGTTGACTTTGGCAGGATGGCAAATGGATGGGTCTCTATACGGAGGCACTTCAATGAACAGCATGCTCTGTGAATGAGAGAATTGTTTTATTTGCTGCATCTATACACAGTGTACAAGAACAGCATTAGATATAGACCTTCAGTAAGGACAGTTATTCATGTAATATAGGCAATGGACATACCGGCTGGCTTTTGTCTTTGTCAACTGTAGCTTCCAATTCCCAAATTTGCTGTCCATCTGGAAATAGAAAGAGGAAAAAAAATGTTGATTAAATTAGCTAAAATTGTGTTGCTTAAGTTAAGCTGAGATTCTCTATCTATCTATCTATCTATCTATCTATCTATCTATCTATCTATCTATCTATCTATCTATCTATCTATCTATAATTTGCGAGACAAAACGTCTTGCATCACACATGTTTGGTGTCAAAGTTCCTCCCTCCCAGTTTGGGGAAATACAGGTTTGGCCAACCAGCTTTATGATTGCAACACTTTGACCTTTCTCATTGGCACACATTGCTTCTTCCCCTTGTTTTTCATGACTCAACTCTGTTTTGACAGGTAAAGTGGGTGATGAGTTGTGGTTCATCTGTCATATCCATAGATCATAGGGTTCTTACGCAATTCATCGCCTACAGACTGGTTCCCATACCATAGAGGCTGCCTGTGACACAAGTCAGTTACATTTCTTCCCATTTTTAACCACAATTGTACCCCACACCCACTTCTTGAGGCATCAATGTTGACCTCACGACACAACCTTTCTCATTAACTTTATGTATGACCAAATTGTCTGCACTGTGCGTCCCTAATAGCTCACATAGCATTTGGCCTTCCGTGTTTGAATTTCTATACAAATCTAACATTTCTACCTATTTCTACCCACAACCACTTCTTCAGACATCACTACTGACCTCATGACAGTCCAAAAACTCTACATGCTCAGACTGGCAAAGTTTGTAATCAAAGGTCCGAGATCTCAGTATGACCAATGTGAACTGTGCATCCCTAATCCCAAGGATCTTTTTCAAATAGGAATTACATAACAGTGCAGCTGTATTCGGTCTGCCATTTTTGAATTTATACACAAATCCAAAAACCATAGTAATAGAAAGTAAACAACATTTCAACATCAAAAAAAAAATAAAAAAAATAATTATAATAAATAAATCTTTAAACCAGAACAGTAAAATAGCATTCCTACCAAATTAGTCACTAAACCAGGAACGATTTTGCTCCGTATAACAGCAGCATGTGGGAAACCCCTCGTTGGGCTGCAAATGAGAGACGTGTGGCTTAAATGAGTCAGCTCTAGTGAGGGGGATTCCACTTGCAGTGCCAGGACAACATCTTTAAACTGTTTTATGATCAAACTGCTCCTTTTCACCCGCAACAGGTGATGAGTGCTTCTTCCTTGGCCATTCTGCTTGTTTGCAGTTTGTTCCAAAGCTCCTTGTTCAGGATCCCATGGGTTTGTTTTTCATTTTTGCATATAAGTAGCCATAGAAGATTTGTGAGTGAAAGCCCAGCTCGGCATAAAAAGAGAAATCGGGAAGAGCCAGCAAAACTCCAGCCAAAGGCAGCTGTCTCCCATTTCAGAGGGATTTCACAGTCATAATGGTTCAGAATGCTCTGTGAAGATTAAAAACCCTTCACAACAAAAGCAATTCTTATTTTTTTAGAACCTTCTTTAACAGGTTATTTTTCTAAACCTTTTAGTTTAATATTTAATAGAAATAGACAACATTTAAATGAACTGTTGCCACATCATGCTCATCTGGATCTTAATATAAGCACAGAGGGGATCTTGAATTATGTAATCATCTGCTCACCCTCCTGTCAATAAAACATATGACTTTTAATTGTTTAAAGACTTTGTGAGCACACTGTATATTTAGAAAAAATAAAATGTGTTAGTTATGGAGAGAGAGGGGCTAACGCATGAAAATCAACATCAAAAAGTTACCTAAAACAGTACTTGAGTAACGGCTCATTTCTGATAGACTAAACACATTGGCCTACACCTAACAGATCAATAAACAGAACTTCGCATCCTACCAAAACAAACAAAAAGCAGACGACACATTGCGTACATCCACAAAACAGAATGTAAACAGCAGTAGTGAAGCAAAGCAGAGGTGGGTAGTAACGAGTTACATTTACTTGAGTAAATTTTTGGGGTAACCAATACTTTTTGGAGTATTTTTAAAGATGGGTACTTTTACTCTTACTTGAGTAATTTTTTTGGGGGAAAATCTGTACTTTTACTTCGTTACTGTGGGCGACGCTCCTCTCGTTACTTTATCTTAATGCAATAAATGTTATAAATGCTTCAGTTTGATCCAAACGCGCCGTCTACTTTTCTCTTGGCAATGAGCGATGCCCATTCAGGAATGATTCATTCTTTTGAGTCAGTTCTGTTCAAAGACTTGTTCAAACCAGTTAGCAAACGAGTGAATTGGTTAGTGAATCAGTTTGAATGAGTCGTTCAGTATCCTCCCCGCGCTGTGCATTTGAAAGAGTTGTAACGTTTAAGAACAGAAACAGCATTGAAGACGTGGCTGGATCTGCACTGAATTGAAAGCAAATCAGCAAAGGCTATTATTTGCTTGCGATGAAGATCTGTATTGGATGAACACCACGTGTGCTGTCTACGGTTCAACAGGTGTAACTTGGGCTACACTCGATTACAGTACACGATACCATACTGTGACATTAGTTTGTTGTACGTGTAACTTATAACAGAGGGGAGTCAAGTTGAATGCAGCTTCCAAAAGACAAAAAATAGCCGATTAATATTTTCTATATTTGATACAATCACACCGGCGTGAGAACTCAGTGAGTCATATCATCAGCTGCTAAATTCAGATCTGTGATCGCTTGCTGGCACTGAGCCAAAGACAGACGCGTTTTTACAAGATTCTGTTGAGCTTATTAAAGTATTGGCCAATCAAAGGTGTTCCGATGAGTCATCGCTGAAATGCCAGTGCTTCCTTTACTGGCTCTCCGCTTTCTGGCGAATTTCTCTCATCAGAAACAACAAAGTGCAGATGTGTGTACGAAACGGTAAATAAGATTTCACAGTGTTAACAGTTTCAGTGATTTTAATGGGAGTTTCTGAGAGTGACTGATAGACTGTCAGTGAAAATTATCTTTGATAATGTAAATGTTATTTGCTCTCTTTCTGAACAATAAAAGATTAGTAGCAGAATATCACATTGACTTTCAATGTTAAATTCACATTTAATATAAAGTAAGTCATATTAAAAATATGTCATGGCATGACACCCATATTACTTAAGTAAACAGACAGGTTTTTATAATGAATTACATAATTAGGCTACTTTGACCATCGCATATTATAATTATTAACAATTTATGAAAAGTGTGAATCCATATATTTCATTATATAGTTCATGCTTCTGGGAATGTTTCTAATAAAAATGAAAAAAATAAATAAATAATAATAATGCTTAATAATAATTTGCTGTGGGTTGCTGTGTGTCACATGACGACCCCCCCCCCATGCCTAGACACAATTAATAATGATATTTCCACAATATTGACCCTTGCAGAAATATACATTTGTTTACATTTTGCAGAACAGATGAAAGAAGATCCGTCAATGTGCATTTGGTTCGTTATGTTCAGATGTTCCGTAACTTAGCTGTTATGTTAGGAGTTTTCACTCTTCTTTGTGTCAGAGGTTATTTATACATATATAATACATACTTATATAATTCATTTTGTGATCCTGATTTCTGAAGGATTATGTGACATTGAAGACTGGAGTAAAGGCTGATGAAATACATACACATACATATATATATATATATACACACACACACACACACACACACACACACACACCACACACACACACACACACACATATATATATATATAAATATATATATATATATATATATATACGCACGCCACACACACAAACACACACACACACACACACATATATATATATATATATATATACATATACGCACGTGCACACACACACACACACACACACACACAGATATATATATATATATATATATATATATATATATATATATATATATATATATATATATACGCACGCACACACACATACACACACATAACATACATTTTATCTATATATCTAAATAAAAATAGGCTCAGTAAATATGACCCAAAGTAACTAGTAACTAACTACTTGAGTAGATTTTTTATCTGACTTTTTTACTCTTACTCATGTAACTATTCAGACTAGTACTTTTACTTGAGTACAGTTTTTGGGTACTCTACCCACCTCTGAGCAAATGTGAACACGATGGATAAAAAATAAAAAAGGCTGCAACGGGAATTCTGAAGGTTGAATGAGCATTTTCTAATCACAATCACACAGATGTGACTGGATTTTATATGCAAGCAAAACTGTCGGGTGCCACCTGTCCAAGGCAAAAAGCAGCGTCAATAAGAGCTAGTAGTCATAGCACACACACACACACACACACACACACACACACAATCCATCTGCTGCGCTTAGCATGCATGAAAGAGCACAGTGTGTGGGAGTGCCATAACAATGACACCTGCAGGCTCTACCACCAACACCACAACAACATCTAAACACACATCTGATACACTAAAACAGACTTCCTATAAGACTTTCTAGTCTTTAAGGACAATAAACTCTTCAAGATCTGATTCAAATAAATACAGAACGGCTTTTGAAACCCATTTTACTTTCCATAATGTGATACACTTCCCAAACACTGTAGTGGAAATCACTGTAAAGACTGGGGAAAGAAAGAAAAACATATGTATAGAAACTAAACGGAAACTAATTAGAGGCAGAGTAAAGATAATATTTACAATAATCATTCTGTCATTGATAGATATTCATGGATCAACAATAGGTTTCTTTGTAAACAGATGGGAAATGGTTAAAAGTTGGGATAAAGGAAAGACACGCGGGTGATATAGATTTTATTAAGTTTTTTTGCACAGTGCAAGTTTGCATATTTAAATATTATGTTTCAACATGCAAATGATTTATCTAATCAAATATGTACTAATTTGCATAAATTGGCAAAACTGAAATCCGAACACTGGTTCAAAAATTCTTCCATCTCATTTTGTTGACATTTTGGATGTATGAGGATTTTGGATATCTCTATTTATAAATTATCACCATGTTTTTAGGAATTAAGTGTATAAAATAATAAGTGAATTATATGCTATGAAGAAATCATAAAAAACTTTAGAATATAGATAAGAATAAGGGGCAGATTAACTAAACAGGGCAAATTATTATCCAAAATGTGAACATTTCTGTGGATTGATTTACTGACAATGTGCAAATTAAAGAACACATACACAGACATTTCCATAATGATCCACACAATCTACCAAGAGCAACACAAATCAACATCTGCTTTAAGACATGCTTTTCTGGAGTGTTAAATAATGGCACAATTACCAATAATTTGACGGAGGGCAACATTAGTTTATTCATTTTAATACTATCCCCCATAAATTTTGCATCTGAAAGGGAAACTCCTACAAATGCATATTCAGTGAGGTCAGACACAAAAATAATCTTCAGGCCAAAAAGACGGTTTGCGCTGGTTGTTAAGATGTAATTACTAGTGAAGTGAAGGGGGGAAAAACAGCCTTTAATGATATGCATAGTAAAAGAAATCTACAGATGCAAAAAAAAAAGTGCAATAAAAAAAAGACTTAAGTGTATTTTGGATGTTTTGGTTCCACACATTATGACTAGTGCATGAAAAAATTTTTTTACCTCTTTTGCCTTAGTCTTACCTTAACTTCGTAGAGATGTGGTATTTTATTTTATTTTATTTTAATGCACGGTCAAAAGATGATATGCTACTTGCTATTGCCAATTCTAGAGAGCATTTAATTGGAAAAAACAAAATGTAAGATGCTTGTGTCTGCTAAAAGCTTATTTTGTCAACTTAAGAGTGCACTAGCATAATTGAAGGCCCCAAAGCTTATAGATACCTAAAAACTCAAATTTTAAATGAATTAAATGCAACTTTAACAGGTAAACGACAGTGAAATCGAACTGACGTAGATCAGTTTAAAGCTGACACTGTATTCAGATCAGAAATCTAAAACTTCATGCAAATGCCAGTGAAACCGATTAGAAAAGGTCACAATACAGATGAAAGCCTAATGGTCTTTTGCAGTCCACAGTCATTCATAAAGTTCACCCATGGGTTTGTGAGCGTCTGCAATGACGTCGTTTTAGCAGCTGTTCAGTTTGAGTATTTTATTCTGTTCGTTTCAGATAAAACGATGACTCATGAAAATGGAAACAGCCATTTCGTGTTACACTTTTTGTGCACTGTGAATAATGTCTGATTAAATAAAACCAGAGGCAACTCTACACGTGTGTCACTGGACAAAAGGCGACACACTCTTCAGCAGAAGCCTCCCGCACACTGAAACACAACAAGAGAGGACAATGAAGCTTTGCCTCTTA
>NW_020524970.1:0-67208 GCF_003368295.1 Carassius auratus | reverse complement strand
CCTTAACACCACGTACCATCTCGGTCAATCATCCGGCTGGCTGAAGAAGCGTCTAATTTCACGCGTGGCCGACTCAGTTTCAGTACGTGTGTGTCGCTGACGCTCCTGCGGTTTAGCATGATGCTGTGTGTCTGTACGTCCATGTGTGTGCATGTATGCATGACGGCGTCCTCAGCGCTACATGTCCACACGCTGTCCGGGAGGAAAAGGTCACTGGCAAGCGTGTGTAGCATATCACTCGCTCCCCATTCTGCTGCAGTATGTCTGCACGCTTAACATAGCACAAGGCCACGGCTTCGACGTGTGCAACAACCTGCTGCCATTTCACAACCAACAACCTGCTCATTTAAAGACTTTTCAGTGCAGCTTTAACTGGAGTGGGAATGTGAACGCTATCCTGCACGCTACTCTGTCCAGATCATGCGTGTGAACTCCAGATGAACCCACACTCTGTGTGTGTTTCTGATGCTGACAGCGTTGCATGGTTTATCAGCGCTCTGCTCAGTACCTTTCAGAAGAGCTATTATGGAGAGGTAGCAAACCGTAATTTCAGCGGAAAATACAGACGGCACCGGCTCATCTTAATGTGAGCTCTTTGAAAATATAATTAAAAAAAGAGACACTTTGCATTGTACAATACTTACTTTGTTTTCTGTCAAAGACTATCTTCAAAAAAGGTAATTCAGAAATAAAAAATGAAAGTGAAATAAATTAGGTAATAAAATACTTAATTGTTCAAATAAATAACATGCATACACAATTACAAAATGATGAACATTTTTACTTAAAAATACATTTTTTTTAAATAAAAACTAATTAGACATGTTAATTCTAACATTAATTAAAACTAGTATAATAGTATTAATATAGTATTAATAATAGCATAATTATCGTATAAACAATCATAATTAGTAATAGTATTTTAATGGTACTTATAATACGAAATTCAATTAAAAAATGTTTTATAGTAATTGCATGTTTTTAAATGCTGAGCATAACTACACAAATTTTATTGACTAAAGAAATGGCCATGATTTTATACGATTTTATTACTTTCCATGACTTTCCAGGCCTGATTCCCTTATAATTACAAGTTTTAATGACTATAGGAACCATAAACTTAATAAATAAAATAAAAACATTTAAAAATGCATATATGTTTTAGGTGACATAGTATACTAACACACTCTTTTTGAGTTGACAATTAATGTGGCAGTAATGACGCTCAAGGGGGCAATCATTTTCTTCACATTATCAATTTCAAAGTTTTCTTGAAATATGCCACTACATCCTGATATTATTCAGTCAAACAGTTCAACTAGCTTCAGCAGTTTTCTTCTTAAGAACAACTGCAAACCGTTGAGCTAATAGAGAAACAGACCACAGATAGTTCTTGTTGATGCTCACTTCAGCACCCCTTGTGGCAGCACAGAGAATGCAAAGTGTATTTGAGTTGCGTTATGAGTTGTTTTCTGACATTCTGGAAAGATATGACACGTGAAATCAAGCTTGCATACCTAGAAAACATGTAGACGAGAATATTTCAGGCCTCAAACTGAAAATGAATTATTCTTTTGAAAAACCCAAATGTGAAAAGTGAGATTTGTGTGGTGTCTTGGAACCTGTTCATTGAAATCTAAACAAAGTGATTGGCGAAAAATGAATCAGACTTCCCAGCAGTACATTACGTGCAATAATGCCAATGAACTACTAAAACTCCAAGAGCAGTTGTGACGGTAGAGGGTAATATCAGGAATCGACATGATATTTCCTGTGTGCTCGCCATCCCTGGGACTCTATATAATCCATGAGCTGGTGCAGGGTTACATAGAGAAACACTCTGAGCTTGCAAAAATCAGGCCAGAGAGAGGAAGTGCACTGATCTGACAATTTCCTGTGATATCATCCATCACCATTCCATTTGCTTTAGCTATGTGATCTGGGTTCTCCGATCGTTCTGCTGTTCATGTGCTTGTTTTATCATGCAACTGAAGTGATATAATTCAATAATTACAGCTCTATTCTGTTGTATTCTCACATTCTGTTCCAAATAAATCTACTTAATCTACTAGGGAGCAATTTAAGTGTGCTTCAAATGCAAAGATTATCCCAAAAGTAGCAAGCAAAAACTTGTAAGGTGTTTAATTTTGGACAAATAAAAATATGCATTGCCAAAGTTTCATTAAAAGTGTTTCTAATAATACATTTATATTATATACTTTTCATCTATAAAAGAACCAAGATGAATGCTGATTATAAAAATACAAATTCATTTATTTTACAAATGTTAGATATATAAATGTACAAATAAAAATTCATTCTGATGACTACTGAAAAATATTCAATAAAATGTTCATAATTTATAATAATTATTATTAAATAAAGATATAAATGTTATGGTCTATACATTTTATACATCATAAAAAAGAAAGGAATTTTTATTATAAATATATTCTTCATATATATATATGTGCTATTTTACATTTATTTCATGTTTCCAATTAAAATAAACAACACTAAACCATATTGCTTATTAGAGCATAGAATTGCTAGCTTAATAAAATGCTTTTGTAATCAATTGTGAAGTCAAATGTGAAAGGTCAGTCCCCATGAGTGTTTTTTTGGATGCTATCTTAGAAGTAAACTCACTAGATTGTGGTGCAACTAAAGACCTGTGCAGTATTTCACAAAAGCGGATCATTTTGGAGTACTGTTGGCTCTCCCTGTTGTTCGAATGTGACGAATGCAGCCCGAAATCTAATTAATCAGTTTAAACATTTGACGTAAGAGTTCACAAAGCATCCACCTCTCTTAAATGTCAAGCATTTTATTACTTATATAAATCCACTAAGGAAAATTGAATAATGCAACACATTAGAGTGAATGTTTTCAAGCTGACTGGAGGAAATAATAATAATAATAATAATAATAATAATAATAATAATAATAAGTCACATGTGCACCTCACATGCAATGCAGGATCATGGCAAAAATGGAGATTGACAAACACACACTCACACACACGTCCAAGTCACAAGCAGCATGTCATTCGAACTCTGTCTTCTCCATGCGATTTCTCTCATGACGTTCCCCTACGCTCTTACAACACACAGAGGTTTTAATGCCCAGAATCTTCACCCAATCAAATCAACCTGAAAATTATGATTTTGTTGTCCCATCGCAGGTTGATTTGATGGTCATTCTGTGCATTAAATGGTGAGGGTTCTCAATGCATGTGAGACCGTGATGCTGGCATCTACAGGTGAAGCAAGGTGATGCAGATTAGACAAGCAAGAGCATTCCTCGAGGAAGAGCAAGGCCAGGAGCTGCCGTAAGGACAGGCGAGCCAGAACCAGAACTTACTTTCCACTAATAACCGGCTCAGATCTCCGAGAGACCAGACCCGGTCTCGGCAGGTGGTTATTCCTATCGATAAGGACACAGGTTTGTCAGACAGACACACACACACACACAGAGCGCATCACACACGTCTGGTTCCTCTGCCTTTGTGGTTTGAGAAGTGGCTGTTATGAACGGCCGTGTTTCTAAAGAGGTCAGCGAACCACTAAAGAGACATTTGAGTCTCTCAGATTCTTCAGTGACTTACTTTTGCTTTTTTCATGTCGTATTAAAGGAATAATTCACTCAGTGATCATCTACCCACCCTTCATGTCAATCCAAACTTGTTTATTAATGTGTATTTTGGCTATCAAGCTCCCCAAAGAAATAAAACACTTTGAAACTGTGGCTATATATGTTTTCTGAAGCCATATACATTAGTTTTGAGCAAGAAACTGACGGGAATCTTAGCATTTGCTGGAAATCTTTACCGTAGCTCCAAAATCATGTGCACGTCTAATTTCCAGCATCTTAAATCCTAGACTGTTTAGTTGTATTGACCACATTTATGGTGCTTTTATGGCATGTTTTGTCTTTTTTTGGAGCTTGGCAGTCCTCAGCAATTATAGTTTTACTAAGAAGAAAGAAAGTCATGCTTTTGGAATAATATGAGGGTGAGTTTTCACCTGAATACTCCTTTAATGCCATACTTACACTACCGTTAAATAGTCTGGGGTCAGTAAGTGTCACAAGATCCTTCAGAAATCATTCTAATATGCTGATTTGTTGATTAAAAAACATTTTGTATTTTTGTAATATTACAAATGTCTTTACGGTCACTTTTGATCAATATAAGTCATCATTAATAAATAAAAGTATACATTTCTTTTAAATAATGTACCTATGTAATAAAGGTATATAAAGACGGAGAAAGAAAACGATGTAGACAGAGAGAGAGAGACTGACGTTAGAGTCATGTGACCCGCGGGCAAACGACATGCCACTGATGACCACACACATTTACATGGACTACATATAAACACACACATACACACACACACACACACACAGTCTCTCAAACAACAGGAAACCAATGGATGAAACAGCTGTACATATATGTACCTATCTAACTATGCATGGACAAATTAAATTATGCTGATTCACAATACAAGCATGACGTCTCAGTTTTAATGTGCATTTTCCCAGTGAAACAAAAGGACCAAAAAAAAAATAGATATTAAATTCGACTGACCCAAAATAAAGTAAAGGGTTATGGGAGAATTGCACATGGCTTTAAAGGGTTCCAGTACTCACATGTCACTGGCGATGGAGGAGTTTCGGGACATGGTCTTTGGCGACAGGTCATAGTCACTGTCGGAGCGGTACAGGAAGGATTCCCTCCGCTGGCTGTGCACAAAGTTGGCCTGAAGGATCAGGCCCGAACTCGGACTCATCATGGGATCCAGAGGACTCCGTCCTGACGACGTGCCATTGTCCACGTCAAAGCTACAGAGGAAGAGAGAAACTGGCATTGTGACATTATAAAACATCCAAAAACAGTATAATAATATATATATATATAACTTAATGTGGAACTTTTAATTACAAACAAGCCCAAACAGAACTCTTATTTTGAAATGTTTATGCTTTTAATATTAAATTCACAAAGAAGACAAACCATCTACCTCATATTACAATAAAAACACCAAACAGTAAACAATGTCATAATTTATCAACAGTAAATCATAAGCAATCATTTGGAATAAATGCATAATATCAATATTCATTGATTACGTTCTGAGTCTGTAGAATGTGCAACAGCGGTGCATTTCTATTTGAAACATGCTGTGCTCATATTTATCATAAGAGAAATCATAGCGATTTGACATTTTAAAAATCACATTAGGCTGTAGAGAGAATCCAGCTTTTTCCATCCCGCGAATGTAAGATTTCTTAAAATGATTGTTAATATGTTTTTTAAGCCTTTTAATCGCACATATGCTCCGACATTAATACATTTTACAGTTAGTACATATCGCAAATGCGAGCGGAATATTGTAAACGGCCTGCAGGAGGCGCCACTCATCACCTTTGACAGCCCTGAGCAGAAATGAAGGTGTACCAGAGAGAGCATGTTGGTGAACACATGGGGACAGCCTTACCTAAAAGCTGCTTATCCTAATGACCTAACGCTAGCAGTGACGGAAACACAGGGATTTCCCTCCCAGTGACGTCTAGCACACAGGTGGACACAGGCATTAGCTGCAGAATCCCTTGCTTTGGCGTTAAGAGAGGTTCTTGCCCGCTAATCGTCGGGGTGAGGTACTCGCCACGTCACTAGCAGTGATTCATCAGATGAATCGAGTTTTCCCCGCAAGCGTCCCCATTTGAAACCACAACAAAATCCCCAGTGACTCACTCCACACGTCTCTCCCGGCCGTTTTAAAGATAAGCAGCAGTTTCCTAGAAAGCCTGAATAGGTGAAACAGCAACAACACGTGGATCTGGAACACTGTGTGAGGAAGAGACTCTCTCAAATTACAGGAAGTCGAACAAAAGAGCAGGTCTGTTTGTATCACAGAGACAGACGGTGTATTCGTGCCACATACACCACCGAGTTTCAAATCCCAAGAAGCACAGGCCTTTCCAGCGGAAATGACGAGCAGAGGAAGAGATACAGTGATAAATGACTATCTGTTAATCGTGGGGAACAAGCTTAAATTCCTCTCCTAAAAAGGATTGAGAGCCGCCAGCTCAGTGAAGATCTAAACGCACCTACAGTGTTGCTCGCCAACACAATCCAGAACGCTGCACATGTAGCACAACACAAGTGCACACTGTCACATCATCTTGTCTGAGAAGCTCCAGATTCCATTAACAGGTTTACTGAAGCACATATCTATGGTGGCGTCCTCACTAAAGAGCGAGTTACTTGATCTCAGCTCAGTGCGCCCGTGACTTGCTTTGAGGTCTGTGAGCAAGAAACATCTTTTCCTTCCTGTTTTACACTTTAGCCACTTTTGCATCGCTGTTCTCAAGACTTGACAGCTTGTGGCAAAAATTTCCACAAGCCTGACCCAATAACTAAATACAACAAAATCTATCTATAATCATATTCATCCATCCATCTATAATAATAACTCATCCAACCGTCCAACTATCTATGTATCTATGTACCATTCATTCATTCATTCATTCATTCATTCACCCATCCATGGAATCGTATTCTTCCATTTATTTATCCATCTGTCTATATATTGCATTGTATCCATCCATCCCCATTGTATCCATTCACCCATCCATCTATAGCATCATATCCATCAATCCCTCACTCTGTTTATCTATCCATCCAAACTTTCTTCAAAATGCCTTTTTAGGTTTTAAAAAGTCAAGATTCAAAGTTTGGTCTTGACAAACAAATGTTTTTCTTTTACAACAAATGATGTTTAATTTTGCTTCCTGGAAAATAATGTTGCAATGCTGCAGCCGGATTCAAATCTGATTCAAATTCAAGAATTCAGTTGTAATTAAAAGGCATTCTCCATTGATTTCTGAACGTTGCCACAAGCCCGACTCGAGAGGCATGACTCAGTGAGGTCACTTAACATCCATGAGTGTAAACGCTTGGACTGACTGACCTTGAAGAGCTGGTGATAGAAGATAGATGCAGAAATCAATGACCCCTTGTTCTACAGCCAGATTCAGAAGTCCTGAATGTCCCTGCTATAAAATTACCCATTAGACACTTTCCCCTTACATCACGCTACCGTAGGGTAAGATTCCTAGTGACTTCTGTCGGCTGACCTTCTCTCTGCTGTGCTGCCAAACATTTATTAATACCAAATATTTGCTCATTTAATAAGACAAAAATAAGAGGTCAGGGACTCTCAAATGCACCAGCATGGTGAACATCACCAAGCAAAGCCCTTGATGTCTAGTGACGCCACAGCAAATGAGACACTGGGGAGACTGGAAACCGCTCGCTTTTAGGGTCTCCGTGGGATGTTTCTCCCCGCAGAGGGACTTGTCCTGTCCTTTTGTGGGATTTAGTATGTTTTGACCTCAGATTCATGACGAAAGCCACAGTATTACATCAGTTTCATTAGCACGCTATCATCCTGATGCACTTCTGCATTAGTGCAAGACCCCACAATTCGTTAAGATACCTGAGCCTTAGCCGATACTGTTGGAGTAGTGTTTTGTGATACGTCCTCCAGAGGAGAGCTGGAGGGACAGATAGGATATACCGTATTACTTCACTGCCTACTCTGATAATCAAACTGCAACGCTGTGAGAATACAACCAAACCAGTCTGAAGGCTACTAACCTGGATGGTCACCATTGGAATGTGCATTAAACGTCAAAGCTCACTGTGATGGTAAACTATTGTGTGGATTTTCATACTGTTAATGAAGATTTGCTTAGGCACATTAACCACAAACATGCGTGGACTGGTGCATTTACTTGAAGAGTATCCTCAACACATTTAGTTTCAGTAAATTGATGGTTTTCCCAGTGATACTGAATGTTCAGCAGGAAATAACTTGATTTTATCCTTTAGATCTGATTGGAATGTAAAAAGTAAAAGCTGTGATATTATTGGCTGATGTTATTTTTCCCAACCTCAGGCATTTGGATACATCAGTGGAAAAGTTGTTATATTTTAATCAAAGATTCCAGAGACTTTTTTTTAGGGGTGACATGATTAATGGGTTCCCAACCTTTTTCAACTCGCGGCCCACACAACCAAACACATATGTTTGCGTGGCCCACTGCAAAAAAATTAACTGACCCAGCTATTGTTGGGTTAATAACTTAGTACTCAGAAGCTAGATTGTTAACTGTATCTACTGAGTGAACTAGGGCTGTGCGATATAAAAAAAAAAACGTAAAAACAAAACTATCGCGATTTATTTGATCAATTTTCCTATTTCGATTTTAATCGCAATTTTTACCCACACAGATATGCTTTACAGTCATAAATGATCTCAGGATGAACTTGAAACATATTTCCGAAAGAAAAACAAATTAGAGCTTTATCAAAAATTTCTAACGTCTCTAGAACAGACATAAGTCAAAATAATCACTATGTAAAGGTGTAAAAAAAAAATTATAAACTTATGGAGAAAATATAAATAAATAAATCCTGTGTGCAGGGAATTTTTTTTCTTTTTTGCCATGCATTGTTCATAGAGCTCATTAATTGTAGCGGTGCCTCAGGTGTTAAAATAGAATTGTTGTACATTATACAGGTTCACATGTACTCCGTTTGCAGTGTGTATACAGTATGTGTACGCGCTGCAGAAGCAGCTGCGAGAGCGCATTATTGTAACATGAAAGCACATTAAAATAATGCACCAGCGCAAATCCCTCTGTTCGCACGCAGATTTCCTTTGCTCTGTCACAAAACCAGACATGCTTGCTCAGATACACGCTGCTCTCATCCGGAGAGTGTGTGCGCACTTAAAACGTGTATCCTCCTTGTTTTTATTTCTAGCTTTTTACCGCGTGCAGTGTGATCGCTCTGATCCTTTATATCCTTGGATGGATAGCATACTGCGGGATGTCAGGGCCGCGGAAAATCGTTGCACTCTCAAATCGTGATTTAATGACGATTTCTATTAATCGCACAGCCCTAGAATGAACTGGCAATGAACAGAAAATAACTCGGGCTGGCACCGCTCATCAAAATGGGAAAACCAGATCCAGGCAGAGCTCTGCAGTGAGTAGACAGTCAGCAGAGCAAGCAGTCAGGAGGGAACATATTGACAGCCATTTATGCATGTTTGAATTTGTTGTTCTGGAGAATATGCAGCAAAATATTAATATTATTATTAATATTAATTGGTGGTTTATTCTTAAACCAATCAGCGAGCTCGAATAGTGGAAGCAAAGTTACAGTTTAACATTTATTTTTTGTTATTTAATTATATAAATGAAATAATGTTATTATGCTATGACTCACCTGCAATACCACCACAACCCACAGGTTGAAAACCACTGATGTAATGAATTTATTTATTAAGTAAACCAAGTGAATTCTGATTTTGTGTCATCTTTAAAGGCACGTAAAAGCAAATATCCTTCTATGAAAATGTTTATGAACGAAATACAGCTGAATCACTTTTGCAACTTTTCTTAAAGGCACTGTGCACCTGTGACATTTTTTTTTTTGTAAAACACCAAAGAAGATATTTTGTAGAATACTGACAAAAGCACGTAAAGTGACTAAATGTTCATCTAAAATTAAACATTAATAAAACTGTAATACTGTATAAGCGATAAAATAACTCAAAATGCTATTTTATTCCTTTCTTGCTCAAAAAAGCAGTTGACCCAGTGCAACTTATAGTCAGGTGCTTATTTTCTGGAAAATACTGTAAAATGATGACAATTTAAAATTTTGCGCTGAACTAATAAAGAAAGAATAATCCTTTATGTCTCACACACACAGCAGCAGCAGCACACACTCTTGAGAGCTCCTTCATCCAGCAGGCCGACCTGACACATCCGATCTGCTTCATCAGACGTCATGCCGAAGGCTTAACATCACACGCGGCCCACATCAAAGATTGCGCAGCATTACAGAGCAGCTGCACCTCTTCTCTTTTAAGGCACAGTGGGTTGGCTAAGTTTAGGGTGCGCTGGCAGGTATCTGTCCACTGGGGCCCCATCTCTGAGAGGCTGACGCACGACAGGGCCTGGGGTTCCTATAGGGCCTTTTCTAATTGGCCTGACCGTCAACTGCAGGCACATAGACGACAATGAGTTTATTTATAAAAAGTGCAGAAGACGCACAGGAAGAGAGAAAGATAGATGCCCTTGGCCTATTTTGGCAGAGGTCGTCCCCTGATAAATCGCAGGCAGGAGACGGGTCCAGAGAGACAAACGCAGGCGCACAAGGAGGACAGAAGGCGTTTTGGTGACGTGCCATGAGGCGACATGATGCACTTGCATCTTTGTGAGCGCGTGCAATGCGGCCCGCCACACGTTTTCAGGTCAGAGGGGAGAAGAGAAAGAGATGTGCACTGGAGCATGCTGGGACATCTGTTCTTTAATATGGTCCTGCAACAACACAGCTCATACTAGAGAAGTCACTAAAACACAACGTGAAAAATTGTGCTTTTTATAGAGCAGCTGAAAGTATGTAGCATTCATGCAGGATAAAAAATGTTGAGATGTTTATTTTGGCGTTGGAATGCATGAGCTATTGTGGTCTCTTGTGTTGTGAACAGTCTCTAGTGGCACATTTGGAATTTGACTCAAGCTCTCGACTGACGGGATTATGAAAGGCCAAAAGACCAGGGACCAAGGCTGAGAAAAGAGCCATGTCTTTCTATGGGCAAATATATTTTTACACCGCACTAATGCCACAGTTATGTCAGCCAACAAGAAACACACTAGACTTACTCACATACACAATAATTAGCAGTGGTCATCTAGAATTACAGAAACCCATTTCTGTACTCAACAAAATTGACTATTTACTTTTCTTGTTCCTGGTATTATTGTGAATGATTCATTAGTGCAAGTTATTCCAAATAAAAACTAAACCTGTGACTCGCTTTGGCTAAACAACTTTCCTTTTAGTCTGACGTCACCAAACCTTTGTTTTTCAACATCAACTTCAACCACCTGACTCTATTCTGTTATGTAACACCCACTTTTTACAATCCAGTCAATTCCAGTTAGATAAAATGGGTCCCGTTCTTCATTATTTCTTATTTCAGGTTGACTAAACATTTAAATTAGTGATGTAAATGATTAATCGATGATTAAGTAATTTAGACAGAACTTGTTAATTTGTGGCAACTGTTCATGTTTTACTAATTTTGTTCCTTAACCCATGATTTAACTGAATCGAGGGAACAAATTAACAAATCAAATGAATTTCTTAATTAATGAAAAAATACATAATAGGCCTAAAATAAAAGTTTCCATAAAAAAAAAAGTGAAGTATATCTGACTTAAGATAACGGATTTTAAAACAGAACTTTCACGACGCTCCATAAACAAGTTCACGGAAAGATCAGGATGAAAACGCGTATTCTATTTGTTTGCTTTAGATTACAAGAGCACAAAATCTTTGGTTTTAATTGTGTGTGTGCACAAATAAGAGTAAACATTTTTGCGGAATATATCTTACTCCAAAAAGATTTATTTTATTTATTGTTTTATGTTTTTATGTCTCAGCTGTTCGATCACACTGAGAGTGATTCTAGCAATTCAAACTTACATCGAAGTTTGTTCATTATCAGAATAAAATACAGTTAACCAAACATATTAAAGGTTACACTAGTCAGTTTAAATAGACCTCAGTAAACCGACTCACTCTACTGTTATGCCAAGGACGTTTTTGCTCCGTGAAGAGGATGATCTTTTCCGCCTATATGTGAATGCGTGTAAAGTACAAGTCTAGTAGTTTACATTAGAAATAATAGCTTAACATTCAAATACATTGTGAATATGGAAAGGTTTGGATTTGTGGCGAATGAGACATAAGCAACAAAACCAGAAAACAGTCAACAAAGTAAAATTATCTCACACGTACAGCGCGCTCTTCATTTTATCAAATTATCATAATCACATGTATTAATTTTATAATCCTGCTACTAGCATTTTCATTCAAACATACTAGCATTTTATTTTATTCTTATATATACTAAATATATACTAAATTGTGTATATATATATATATATATATATATATATATATATATATATATATATATATATATATATATATATATATATAAACTTGAAATCAAATATTATTTAAAATGTATTATATTTATTATATAGTGCAGAAAAATTTGTGAACTGTTCAATAATAATAATACAATAACGTTTTTGTTTGATTTAACTTGATTTAAAAATGGCTTCTAGTCTAAAGCTAAAACAGCTTTCAATATGCATACATATATAAACACGCACACATATATATTTATAATCTTCAGAACTAAGAAAATCTTTGGCAGATATCTAAATTTGAGATTATAGTTTTCACATTAAACTGTAAGCAGGTCTCAAATGTATGATGCATGCCATAGCTGAAAGCGAGAATGAGTAAAACTTTACCAGATTCCCTCTGTGTTCCTGAGAGAGCTGGTGGAAACGTGAACGCGGTTTCATAACGATACTCATGGCCAAATGTGTCCTGTCGTCCCTCAGTTTTCTCTAGACCTCATCAAAGTCCGTCCTGCTCCATGATGGACATGCTCTCTGAGGTAATCCAGCTCTGTGCTCAAACTATGCGGCTGCAGTGAGAGTCTGTGTCTCTCTCGGTGTCTGCAGGGTAAGTAAGCCAGAATGAATATCACGTTTCTAGTCCTGCTCTCCTCCTCTACTTTCTTTTCCCTGGGTTGCAGTGGCCTAGCAGTGGAAGTGTGTGTTTGTGTGTGTGTGTGTTGGGGGGGTGGGGTGTTTTAAACCCTCAGGGTCCTGCGTGTGTGTTTGTGCCGTATCTCAGTGAGGGAACCAGAGTGGACGCTTCAGGGAGCGGAGGGGGTGGAAATGCAGCTGGTGACGGTGTCAGAGCCCACTTCAGGACACACACACGCTAACCATGACAAGACAAGAACAACATGACCCATGGGAAAGAAAACCCCCAACGAGATCTCTTTAGCATCTCAATTCATTCTCCAAGACAGCATTAAGATGTATGGGGAGTAAACTGAGACTTAATTAAGCCTCCTGCTTCTCAGATGTTTCAAACTGTACTCAAATGTACCAAAAAACAAAACTAAATAAATAATAATAACAGTATACTTTATACCGACCAATATTGATTATCAATATTTTTGATAACTTGGAAAGAAGGGGGCTGATGGTCGATATAAAAGTGCTTAATTTAATTATTATTTAAGAAATTTGAAATAATTTGAAAATGGATTAAAAAATTAATAAATTATTTAACAAAAATATAATCAAAAAGGAAGTAAACTGTAACCAACTAGGCCCTCTGAAGTCTGGGAAGTTTGTGTGCACTGGGAATAATCTTTTTTCTTATAAAGCCAAGGTAACACTCATTTTACATACTGCACACAATGAAAATAACATGAACATGGCAGTGGGCAAATGGCAGTATTTTGATCGGGTGTCTCCAGTGAAGCTGAACTCATGAACTCAAACATTTCCCATACTAAATGATCTAATCTCCGCTCTGATTTCTAGACTTTTAGGAGAAACATCCGAGTCTCTGAAGAAAATTCCCATGATGCAGGGGTGTTCGGGGTGGTTGCTAAGGGGTTTTATGTGGTTGGCCCACATGAGGAGGAGAGAAGACACAGTATAAAAAAAGAACTTGTGAGAGAGAACGACTCTATCCATGGGAAAGTGACAGAGTGTGAATGACAGTCCTGACAGGAGTCAGGAGATACAGAGGTGTTTCTGAAAGCTTCGATGGACTCCAAAGAGCTGTTGTGTTTCAACCACACTCTAATTATTGTCTTAATACATGATCCAATTCTTAATATGCATGCTAATATCAACCAATAGTCAATTTCAGCTTTTAAGGAATATGTCCATATTTGGTATGTAACACCCATATTCCACCAAAAAACTACATAATTTCTCTTTTTCTGCAGCCTTTACTTTTAAGAACGTGTATGTGTGTGATCTGAATGAAGCGCTTTACTGCACACTTCGAGTTCCTCAACGCTGAACTCCAGATGCACTTCCTGGCACTCTTAGATATGGGAATGCAATTGAATTTCCTTACATGCGAGTGTGTGTGAGTGATATTGCTCAGCCAACCGTATCTGATCTAATAAAAAGACTTACTGATCCATGAAGTAGCACACAACATCAGAGGATCGAGGCTGCGACATCCACCTCTCAACTCTTCAACCCTAAACACACATTCACACGAACCCCTTCTGACTTTAAACATGCAGACCAACATCCAGCCGTCATTACAGGCAACTTAGATTCCCAGCAGACAGGCGCTCTAATTACAGTAATTAGTAGAGCAGATATGTGACGACGATCATAACAGGCCTGGGAACCACAGAATACACAACCTTTTTTTCTTTTTTTTACTGGAGAAAGCAATGTTATGGATTTTGGACTCGTATTTTAATCATTCATTATTTTCTTACAAACTTTTCACTTCATTGAAACCAAATACCCAGAAATGTTCAATGAATGACTCCTGCCATCTTCATTATAGAAACCACATATTCAATGAAAGGGGGAAAAATAGACAGCCAGTCAAATTAAAAGTACATTTTGGTTAATGATAACCAAATTCTTGATCGAATCTTTCCATTCGCTGCATCCTGATCACTCTTGCCAATGCTGTTTAGCATCAGTGCAACTAGAACAAAATTACGTTTCCTGGAATCCAGCAGTTGTGGTATGGAGCACATGTACAAAAACCCTGTTCAGCTGTTTTTCGAATAAGTAAACTCATTGAGCTCTGATGGCAGATGGAAAATTGTGCGCACAGTATTAGTAAAGTCTCATGAGATTCTGACGACACGTCAGTTGAGTGGCATGTGGGTTGTTTTGCGGCTTGATTTGATATGCATCATTGACAGAAAGACCATGCAAAACATCACTGCACTACATTTTCGCGTAAAAACGATCAATTGCAATAAGGTTGACAAAGTACATGCACAATGATATTCATACATGCTGCACATACAGCAATGGCATCATGCTTTTCTGATCATGCCGCAATCATTTTAAACATATACATCTAACTCATTCTGAAGCACATGCACGCATTTACTCAGACTAATGAAGTAGGAGAAAGCATATATGCTAGAGAGCACCAGAAGAACTGAACAAACAACGAGCTGCAGAAAGACGGAAGGAGGCCCTCTGGTGGAAAACAGAAATTACAAAACTGCACGGTTTCATTAGTGGTGGGAATCTTTTGAAAAATCATGTATTGTAATAATAGCAAAATTTGAAAAAAGCATAGTCAAAAACATTAAAACACACTTTATCCCATAAACTGACATTCCACTAGAATATTTAGGAGAACTTGCTATGTAGCAAAAGCATGAGAAGTAGCTGTTGTTAAATGTGAGGTTTCTGTAAGTTCAAAGCAACACTGTTGCATCAATAACTTCTTTGGTGTAACACTTGAGGTTTTCTTGAAAAGGAAACTTAAAAAAAAAAAAAAATGCATCAGGGTAATTTATCAACGTACTGGGCCAAAACCAGTTTCCTCTTTCAAAATGAATATCGCACATTTCCTACATCCTAAACTGATCTGCTGTGGAATTGAAAAATATATGAAATGATAGCACAAAATGTACTGTATGACATTCAAATGACTCGTGTCACCCGAAATGCACACTTTTGTTCAAAACTTTGCTGTGACTAAGATAGAAATAATGCTTTTATTCAGCAATGATGCATTAAATTTATCAAAAATCACTTTCAATTTCACTTTCAATCAATTTCTGATTACAACATGGATAATGAGAAGAAATGTTTCTTGAGCAGTAAATCAGCATATTAGAATGATTTCTGAAGATCATGTGACACTGAAGACTGGAATAATGATGCTGAAAATTCAGCTTTGATCACAGGAATAAAATACTTTAAAAAATATATTAAAATAGAAATCAGTTCTTTTAAATTATAATAATATTTCACATTTATGTTTTTACTGTATTTTTGATCAAATAAATGCAGCCTTGGTGAGAGACTTTTAACAACAACCTTACCGACCCCTAACGTTTAAACTATATAGCTTCAGAAAAGTGTAATTATTACACATTAACAATTAAATATATTTTTAATTATAATTGCAAGAGGTCAAACATGCTAGTTAAAAAAACTCCTTTACACATCATCTACTTTTTAAAATAAAATAGAAACAGGTCGGAATCAGCACATATTCATGCAAACAATCTTTTACTTTATTTACATATGCAATGTAGTATATAACGTTTCATTACCGAGATGAGGAAAATACTGTATGTCTAGTAGTCCAATCCGATACTGTAAGCAATGTCCAGAATTTGAGAAGGATACAGAGCAAGTCTTCTTTAACTTGAGCTGCCACTGCATACTACAAGCGTCACAGCAAACCACCCTCAACGTCTGTCAGCTTACCACAGAAAAACAGACTTGAGCAAACCAGAATCAGCTTATCACACTCTGTCAGGCAGCAGATCAAGACACCTCCAGTATGCAGTCATGAGCGTTTCTGAGCGCGTACGCTACCTGTAGGACTTGAGCAGGCGCTTTCGTTTCATGCCTCTGGTTGTGGCTTCGCTGGGGGCGATGAAGTCGCCCGTATGGTCCTTCTGCAAGTCCATGGGGTTGTGTCTGAGCTAGAGCCTCGTCTTGTGATGCCAAGTGTTTCCTGGACTGTCTGGGTTGTATAAACTCCTCCCCTTTAACACTAAGTGACACACGTATGCATGTGGCCTCCTTTACCCCTAGCTCCGCCCCTCCGGGTAATCTGATTAGCACTTAGGGACACCGAGTCCAAGCGAGGGCTACTCTTACCTCCAGCTTTCCCTCGAAGTACTGCGCTAGTTTCTCATCCACACACCAGAAACCCTGCATCTGTTGACTCACCACTTTTTTAAAGGCACAGTTCGCCTCAAAATAACAATTCTGTCATCATACACTCATTCCAAACCGTAAGATCTCGGTTAATCTTTGAAACACAAATTAAGGTATCTTTAATACACTGACAGTCCAGGTCCATTTCTCAGAAAGGGATTGCAAAATTAATCCAAACGAATTGAGTGGTTTAATCAAGTCTTATGAAGAAATGCAATCCATTTATAGGATGATTTTATAGATTTAATTTGGGCTTCTAAACAATGATTGACACACATACAGGGGGTGGCAACCTTGGGTCTTACAGCTGAAGGTAGGCTACATTTTGGTAAATTTTTTACCCCTAAATGACACGTACAGTATTAGTACTTTAATATTGCATATTAGCACCTAAAGTGTAAATATTGGTACCTTTTGAAAGTATACCGACCTAGTGACAGCTTTGTACCTTTATTTATTTTACCGTACATGCACTTGCACTTATTTACAGTGTACTTACCTAAGACAGTACTGGGTAATATAAGGTGACTGAATGGGTTAAGGAAAGTTTCAGAGGTAATGTAGGTTCAGGGTTAGTAGCTAAATATTACCCAGTTAGTGAATTACTATAATTAGTGCATAAGTATGTACATGGAGGAACAGGACTGTTAAATAAAGTGCTACCTCTTTTATTGGACAGTATATATGCTTTTTCTGAACAGAAAAGCATAGTACACTTTCAGAAAAAAGGTACAAAAACTGTCACTGTGCCATTACCCTTACTGTGCATTCACACCGCCGTCCTCGAGAGCGTCAAAAATCACTCTGGCCGCTCTCCTCACGACGCTGCAGAAAGATTTGTTAGCGCTCTGACGTAGATCGAATGCTTATTTTGTATTTAAAGCGGCCGCAAAGCAAACAAGCTTGTTGATCTCGTGCAGACTAACCACAAGGAGAGAAACGTTATAAGTTAACCTCATTAAATATTGTTGTGGACAAAGTATTAAGATCCTTTACCTAATATTGAATAAAGCACTGTAAAAATACTCTGATGCAAGTAAAAGTCTTGCATTGAAAATGCTATTTAAGTAAATATATCAAGTATAAACATTACTTAATGTAAGTATAATCAGGGAAATTTGTTTTAAAGTAAACTGGGACTACAGTACTATTATTTATTATATCATTAGATTATTATCCATATAACGTTACTGCACATCAGCAACTCACCAGGAAAATGAACAATCTCAGACACCTTGGTCCACGTATCACTTTTAATAAATTTTTTATGTCCCTGTACGCAAACAGGGAAACAGCAATAATCAACATGTCCTATATTGTGCTTGGGAACAAATGTGGTCGGAGCTGCGTTCTCTGGAATCCTCTCAAGCGGTGGACTTCTACGTTCCGATTGGTTGCGGCCCAACCGTTTCATAGCTCATTACCATAAAGTTACATTGTTTTCAACTCTCCTCGACGCTCTCAATGGCCAAGTCGCACCGCGCCGCTCCTCGACGCCGGCTTACATTGAAAATGAATGACTTCCGGCAACTTTGACGCTCTCGACGCCGGCGGTGTGAACGCACAGTTAGGAACAAAGTAAATCTTTGTATCTTATTTATGGTAGATATTAGTACCTTATAAACACTTTAAAAGTACATGTTAGTACTTTTTGACAGGATACAGCCAAAGTGACAGTTTTGTACCTTTTTTTGAAGAGTGTACATGTAACAAATTAATGTGCATGTGTGAAGTGCAACAGCCAATGAGGTTTGTTCAAGCCTGTAACGCACATATGAGCTTGGTGTGTTTAAAAATGTGATCTGCTCTAGACGTGTGTGTTTATATGTGAATACAAGCATAAATTAATTCTGCTCATCATGTAAAGCAATCATAACTCTTCACAAGACCTTTTAAACTACTAGAATCATAAGCTTTCATCTTCGGCTTCCTATATGACCTTTTTGGATCTTCGGAGCCAGTTTTGGTAACCTAGACCAAACCTCTGAAGTTTCATGAAAAATATCAAAGCCTTATGGGATTGGAAACAATGTAAGAGTGAGTTTTTATTTTTGACAGAACTATTCCTTTAAAGTGACCGCACCACATTTGGAGGCCTACAACCCAAAAACCTCACAGAGCAAAACACCGTCACAGACGAGGCGGTGAAAGGTTTGTGGGTGATATCCTCTTTCCGCTTCACCTTTACACATAACCACGCTCCCGTTTGGCCACAGCCTGTGTGTAACTGAAGTTTCCTGCTCCCTCTGCAGTTGAGCGGTGGGTTTCTGCGCCTCATGTTCATGTAAGATCTTAAGAAGCACGCTGGGGGAGGAAGTGCATTGGTATAATTCCTCCTGATGGGCTTGTGTGGATCTGAAACTGAACCGTGTTGAGGCCAGAGAAGAATGAGCCTAAGCTCTTTGTGTTTATTCTCTCTAAACCCATCAAGTCATCAGCAGGTTCAGTGCCTGTGTTAACTGGCCATCATCTGCGCAAACGGAGTCACTCATTAAATCAGAAACGGGTGTCTAGATGGCACTCTGTTCCAGTCTCGAGGGAACACTTTCACCATCTTAGCTGGTCTGTGATAAAACGCTGATGGGGCAAATTCTCACACTTTAAGCTGCTTTGCTCCTCACATAACAGAGCAATCAGATTACGGCTGACATTTACAAAGTTTAGTGCAAACAGTTGGCAGACGTAAATTTCATTTCTCCAGGCTTCAGGTGAGCAAACATCTGTAGTGCGTTTCTTATTTGATTTTAGGGAGGAAACTGAATGGTTAACAAACATAAAAATTACCTTATTATCCGTGATGCCATGAAACAACAAGTTAAGCTACAGTAGGATGTCTCAGTGTGGTTACTACTGTCACTGAGAAAAATAACAAAGCCCCTCTCCTTAATAAACCACACGAAGGTTTCATTTACAATATCGGACTGACTCCAGCTTAAAGAACAAGCAACAGTAATTGATAACACTTTCCAGTAAGGTGTCATTTGTTAAACCTAGTTAATGCATTAGGTATCATGAACTAAAAAGAAAATATTCACCATTTACCAGTCTACATTACTGTTATTAGAAAAATTAAAAGTCATGAAAAAAGCTCATAAAAAAACAACAAAATATTAAAAAATAAATAAAATACAGCTATACAAACACAAAATATTTAATTTCATTGCACAATTACAATAAGCAGAACTGAACTGAAATAAACCAGAGGTTAAGCCATTTAAACTGATTTAACACTGACGTTATTATCTGGCAAAAAAGTTTTTATTCATTTTCATTCATGATTCATTTTTTAATCTTAATTTAGTAAAAATGTTGATAATCAAAAAGAAGTTTTAACGCTATCATGAACTAACAATAAAAACATTTTTATAGCATCTATTTGTCAGTATTACTCTTAATTAAATGTTAATCAATAAAATATTTACATTTAAACAGAAAATATTACATTAAATTGCACAACAGAAGTTAAATAAACTGAACCGAATTGTAGTCATTATGAACGACAAAAAGGTACTAGTTAATAAAAATGAAGTAAATTTAATAAATGCTAAGATTGTTGTTCACATTGTTATTTTGTGACACCCAATGCATTAAAAGTAACAAATGAAACCACACTCAGCCGATTAACAGCAGCACCCATCACTTACTCTGAGGTCCATCAGCACCAGGTACATCAGCTGACTACCAAAACTAATAGATACACTCCATGTTGGATATACCACTAACAATAGCATGATTCTCGGTAGGTTTTTCTAGAGCGGGTGAGTGTCTCTTTAAAGCCAATGTGGTTCAGTGATGATATAAACACATTACTAGCCTGAGCTCTGCTTCTCCACAAGACTCACTTAAAGAAGAAACAAATACATACACTAGCATAACACACAGCCATAGAAGCTAAAGCAGCCCAGCATAGACAAACAGCTAAAAATATAAACCAGTTAAAAACAACTGTTACCATCTTCTTCGGGCTTTAATGTCGATTGGTTTGTTGGTGGCAAACGGGGAGCCGCTGGTGGACATGCAGCGAAGTTTGGCAAGCAGCTCGAGGGACAGGAGGTCGGTGCGAGCGGGTAAACTCATCTTTGACATCAGCTCATCTCTTTCCCTGTCCTCGCTTTATGAACACAACACAGAGCAATGTGACACCTCTGCTGCAGAGACACTGAGCATTCATAGTCATATTCAGAACCCCGCTCAACCTCTCGCCAAACATCATCTGTGGGGAACAGAGACCTGCCAGTTTACAGATATATGACGAAACTGACTTTGACTTGAAGTTTATTGACTGGATCTTGGAAACCCAATGTAAACCTGTCTGTTTGACACACTTATATATGGAGCAGGACGATGGACAGGATCATATCTGGTCATTTTGGAAATATTTATATAGACTGGCCATTTTAAGGCTGGTGAATCTGCACACAAGGTTTTTGTGATTATTTTTATGATTATTGTAATTAATTTTATGTAAAGTACTTTGAATTAGCATTGTGTACGAAATGTGCTATATAAATAAACTTGCTTGCCTTACAAGAAAAGGCATCTTAATGTGCATAGACAGGCAAACTGTCTACATCAGCTAATTTTAGATGCTAATTAAAGCACAAAAGTATAGTAATTACATTTGAAAAGTTATTTCTAAATAAATCAATAAAGGCATTCATTCTGATTATATTTTATGCAAATATTTAGCATTATAATACTATACGTATGTGTGTGTGTGTGTGTGTGTATGTATATATATATATATATATATATATATATATATATTACACGTACATACATACATACACACATATACACACACACAAACACATTTAAAATAAAATGTGTTTTAAATTCATTTTATTTAAATGCCCTTACTAATCAACCAGTTGGTTATAATGTTTCTGTTTTGAAGAAATTGTAATAAAATTTTATGCAAATATTTAGCAAAATACATTTTTGTATATTATCATAATATCTTATTACATATTATCAATTGTACTCGGATGTTCAGTGGTCACTTTGCTTTCTAGATACTAGCACACACAGTTTAATGGAAAAACCAATAACACTAGTTACAAACACTACTGTATGCTGGTGCATCGTGCTCCATGCTGAAGGGAAGCGCGAGCGTACACAGACGGGTGAATTGATTGTGTTGATTTATGAGCGTGTGTTCAGCGCTGGTGATGAAAACAGCAGAGCAGCAGATGTTTGTGGGAATCATAAAGCCTCTTCCCCTGACTATTCATTTATCTACAAAACAGAAAACTCTGACTAATTCAGAGAAGAAGATATGGCTTCATTGATCCCATCTGCTCTAAAAGGATTCGGAGGTTGAAACTGATGATTCATTTAGTGACGGGCTGCTATTGGGTCGTTCCTGGTCAGGTAACCGGGCAGAAAATATGACCACCAAATAGACAGCAGAGTTAAATATGAATTCAACATTAAAACTGTATTATATTCACGGGGACGTAAACCATTCCATAAAGGTTCACCTTGTAAAAACTGAAGAATTTTTTTTTATTGATGAATATTGTGATGCGATAGGCCCCCCTAGTGGTTGGCTGAACCAATCACATCACAGGAGTGAAGCTATATACCACACAAAGAGAAATTATTCTGTTATTAAACGCAAAAACATTTTAATGAAGTGTTAATAGGCTAAACCTACCAGAGTGCAGTCTGTGGTGCTGTGTTTCCTTTGAACGCCACTAGAGGGCACCGCTCTCATATCTGATCTCTGCAAAGCCAGACTCCGATCTGAACAACACAATACAAGGACTACACAGTTCACAACTGCACTGCTTTAGGACCACTCAGTTTGTAGCCAGATATGGTTCAAGATGGGTGACTAGTTGATTTGTTTGTTGGGGAAAAGCTTCAGCTGGAGGTGGCTTCTGGGACATAGATGCTGACCTGGAGACAACAGAGCATTTCTGGAAAAATAAAAGGAGGGAAAACAAACGAGGGCTGGAGGAGCAACAGGCCCCCGTGTGAGACCTTCTCCCGCCAAGCGAATCTATTGATTGGTCTAATTCAATGTGTGCAATGGAGGCCCAGAGACGCCACAATCACATCTCCTGCCAGCCCTCATATAGCCACCGCTTTACACGGATCCACTCTGCCAGCTGTGTCCCAGCGCCCTGCACTCCTCACCACTGAAAATACATTTACATGAAAAATGACTGGAGCTTCAGAAACATGGAAATAAGAAGGTACAACAAAAATGGACTTCATTTTAGGCACCAGGTATTTAGGTCCGTCTCAGGTAATCACAAGCCTTCAGCTGAGACACAAGACTGTTCACAACTGACAGCGGTTTGCATGATGGGAACGCAAAATATTTTCAACTGAATTTAAGACCCATTTTTCATTAATTTGAACCAAGACCACGAGCAAAAACTAATCCAAATGACAAACCAGAATTGCTTCAATGAATAGGCCTTTGAATGTTTAGGAAAAAAATTGATTTAAAACAACAGATAAAATGACAGGATGAACGGTTGAACAATAGAACGATAGTTTAATGGAATTATGGAAAGATGGATCAATAGAAAGATATGATAGATGGTCAATACAACAGCTTCCTGACCGATAACAGACTCCGAGTAACTGAGGAGTGGCGTCTGTGAAACCGAGACTTGTGAACAATAGCTCACTTAACCGGGTTTGTCCTGTTGATAGTGAAACCGTGATTTATGACTGGCTGACATCACTGAACACTACACCAGTAAGCTGACTGATGACTGACCAGTTCTACTGAACTACACAGGCTGTTACAAACCCCAGGAACAGAAGACACCAAACCTAAGTAAATCCAGATGTCTTTGGGAACTGGACATCAGATCAGTGTGTCCTCTGGAAGCAGCAAAAGCTTAGGACTGTTGACCCAGGGTTTCTTGGGAAGCACCGCTGGAATGTTTTTCTTAGATCAAGTTAACTAGCCTCTGTTTCAGCTCAGATCCACAGACTGGATGGCCTAATAAGAAGGTGGTGCCCTCATTTATATGGGCTTTTCATTTCAACACCACATGCTGGTTTGGTCAAGCAGGTACAGTTACAGCCACCGGCAGATACTGTAGCAAAACGACCATCCACTGACATCACAAGTCACATGACACCTGGGTGAAATGCCCATCCCTGCAGTATACATGGGTCAAACTTATTTAAAAAGGTGCAAGGGTGAAAGACGAGGCATACAGCCAGAGCCGCTCTCCTAAAGCTCTTCAGTGGATCAGATTCACAGTCAAGGCACGTTCAGTTTGACGGATGTGACTATGAATGCTGTGAAACAGGTTTAAATATCTAGATGAAACTGAGCTATAAATATCAACAGAGTTCTGACTGCACTTTTGAAAAGTTTTAACACTCTAAAGCCAGACAAATGAAAATTTTATTTTTTTAAAGTTGCTTGCTGAGTATCATATTAATGGACATATTGTATCAGGGTTTCTGCAGGATTTTTAAGCTTAAATGTAAGACCTTTTTAAGACCTGCACAAATAAAATTAATACCACATGAGCGTGTTTGGGCAATACCTATTGTAGCATATTAAACTGTAAAATTACTGTAAAAAACAATTGACAGTTCTCACAAAAACAAAACATAAAAAAATACTAAACTTTACATTTCAGCTTTTAAACCATTTTTAAGAGTCAAAAGTATTACAAAATTAATAATTAATAAAATCATTTAAAATTTAATTTTTCTGGGATTTTACCGATAACAGTAATTAAAAATATTTAGCTACAGACTGTGTTCTCGTGCCGATATCTTTTCTCTAATTGTGCTAACTGCTTGCTCCTGAATTTTTTTATATTCTTCATCTTTGTGGTTGTGATAATTTGACATGCATTTTTTCTTGCAGTGAAAGAACGCACTATAAATGTGCACGCATGCGCACTAGTCTAACCTGCTACTTCATCATGTAACTTATGCGTGCACTCTGTAGGCGTTTTGTTTGCTTTTCGCGATATACTGGATAGTATCAAATCACACATAGTTAAAACAACAATTGCAATATTATTGCAGGATCACCAGACTACATTGCACACCCCTATACTTTTTAGATTTTGATAATATATTGTCTTCTAATCGATCCACCAGTTCACATTTAAAGCTCTGCGTGTTTGCAAGTTAAAACCATTGGTTGATGTTCGCATTGGTCTGAACTCTGCTCATTCATTCTGCCAGCATGTGGAGCGTTTCCCCGTTAACAGCAGATAACAAAGCAGCACAGCACCAGTTTGTCTTTCCATTTACCCAAGATGCTCTTCTCATTAGAGCAATGTGGTGAAGACAGACGCCACTCATCCTGGAAGCCTGTCGGTGGCCCCCTGTATTAAAAGGGACACGTTTCTTTCTAACGGCAGGTTTAATTAGCGACTGCCATGTGGCCGATCACCTGGGATGAGAGAGTTACCGTCGGTGCATTCTGCCAGCTTCAGCGTCTGGGCTTCAGTCGCACTGCTTTAATGATCCTCTCCACAGGAGACGCTGCTTTTACTCGCTCTGTGCTGTGGCATCTGCAGGACCGCTTGGAAAGCGTGCCACCGGCAGTCTTCTCATTGAAGATGGCGTGTAGCACATTTTTGTCACAGACAACACAGAGTCTGTCAGGTCAGGTAGAGTTTAGCATCACAGCCCCTCTGCGATGGCGATCGTAGCAGGTTATTAATAGCCCTGTCTCTTTAATAAGTTTTCCTTGTTTGCAATTACCAACAAGATCACATTCTTTAAAATAAAGTCTCCAAAACGGGACCATAGAGCCTTCTCAGTGAACAGGTCTTAAAATAGCCAATATTTTTCTTAGTGTGAATACCAAGAACCTTTTCCAGTATAAAGAACCTATTATGGAATGGAAAGTTTCAATGGATGTTAACAGAACAGTTCATCCAAAATGTTTAATTTGATGGAAATTGTTCTCACCCTCAGGCCATCCGAGGTGTACTGTAAATGAGGTTGTTTTTGTTTTTTTGTTCTTTTTCCAAGAACAGTTTTGGAAAATGTATAAAAATGTATCACTTACTCACTAATGGATGCTCTGCATTGAATGGGTGCTAGGGCTGGGCGATATATCGAATATTAGTGATAATATCAGAATAATTTTGACAACGATGTAAAATTTGAAAGTATTGTGAATATCGATTATTTAAAATACAAGCATACTTTCCCGAAAGAACACGCCAAATGTCAAAAAAATGGAACATGTTATTGCAGACTGCTCTATACTCCTCTACTACACAAACTCTCATGAGTACGGTTGCCAGATATCAAGAGTTCAAATCCCCTAATCAAAGCTTTGCTATTACATAGATACTTTTTCTTCCGGGTTTTTTGCTTATTTTAAGCAATCTGGCAACCATGCATATGCAAACGCTCACTCCTCATTACGGAAGTGCTGCAGCAGATGATCTGAAAAACAAACAAGCTGGAGTTTGGCATCTTAATGAAAGCATCATTCATCCGGTCTGTGTTCTGTCATGAGATCTTATATATTTATATTTTATATTTATGCCACAGAGCTTCTTTTAAACCAGAGACAGAATACATAAAAAATAAAAAAATACTTATCCCAGTTACATTATTTCCCCCAGTTTTTTTATTATTTACATGCAAACATATCAAGATATATATCGAATATCTTAAAAAAAAAAAGGACAATAGCGAGATTTTTTTTCATATATCGATATATACCAGCCCTAATTGGTGCCGTCAGAATGAGAGTCCAAGCAGCTTATAAGAACATCCCAATAATCCATACCACTCCAGTCCATCAGTTAATGTCTTGTGAAGCCAAAAGCTGAGTGTTTGAAAGAAACAAATCCATGATTAAGACGTTCTAACCACTGCCTCTAGCCAAAATACCATCAATTATGAGTCCATAATACATATAAAGGCTTCCTCCAGTGAAAAAGTCAAAATCTACTGGACATATTTGTTTAAAACGGTTCTAGACTGTTTTCATTTGTAAATGGTGCTTGAACAGTTATTTCTGCATATTTCTCAACAACTCCTCTGGAGAAAACAATGTTATGTGTATCTAAATATTTTACTATGATGGATTCGTTTCGCACAAACACACTGCTCTTCCCTTTATAAGACATTCAGTTATGGACTGGAGTCATGTGGATTATTGTGATGTTTTTCTTCTGTTGTTTGGACTCTCATTCTGACGGCACCCATTCACTGCAGAGCATCCACTGGTGAGCAAGTGATGCAATGTTCCATTTCTCCAAACTTGTTCCCATGAAGAACCAAACTCTGGCGAGTACATTTTCATTACATTTCCATCTTTTAAATGTTCCTCATAGAACTCTAGATGCCAATAAAGAGCCTTTGTTTTTAAGAGTGTATTTTCAAATCGTTTCCAAATACAGACAACGAGAAACCGAGCTTAATGTCAGACACCAGCTATTTTGGGTACAAAATAAATAACATGAAACAGAGACGGAGGGTATTTTAAGGAAAAACATTCTTTGAAATCCAAATGAGATTAGGCCTCGGGAAAATAGGTCATATTCTGCAGAGAAGACCACCTGTGCCCGCACGGACTAAACGAGAACAAAAGAAGGTTAAGCCACCTCATCCCCTTAAATACCCTCAAGTGCGTCACAGATAACAGTGCAGTAAACACGTTTCTAATACACACAGTCATGCAGAACTCTTGCTGATCAAAATTTGCATAAATACATATGCATTCAAGATATACAGTGCATGCATATGTTGTCGGTGTTAAGAAATGCTGCATGATAAATCATACCTCCACGTGAAATGTTCTCTACTATCAACATTTCCTGTGATCTGTTTACATCTGGAAACATGTTTCTAAAAACAACATTGCCAGCTGAAAACTACTGCAAAGTTCCCTGAGGGCCTGAAATCTTGTGCATGAATGTCCGCAACCTCAGTACCAATTAAGAAATAATATCCTCCAAGCTAAAGGGAAATACAAGCAATTATGGGCCAAAAAAACCTCAGTGAAAATGTGAACAGACACAGGGTTTAATTGAGAGCAAAAGAGTCTTTGTAAAGGTACGCCACATTATTCAGGTCATCAAGCACCCTGTCATACCTTTATGTGCACTTCTAAAATTGTTCAAAAGTTGTTCATTAGAAAAAGTGAATCGCCTCCCTATATTTTTTTCAAATGACTTTTCTTCCTTTTTTACAACTTACATAACTTGACTAATTCTTTACCCATATTGCACCAGTGATTCTTTGGGAAAGGATGTACATTTAGTCATTAACAACATGAATAAACAGAGTTGACAGTTTTCTAGATACAGGATATTTTTTCACCACAGCTCATCATTGCAAAATGACAGAATGCCAACACGTCTTTCAGACTTATAAAAACAAACGTACAGCGAAAATCATGAGCAAATGACTTTAATGAAAAAATCTGTCATTCACTGGAAGGGTTGTGTAAAAAGGGTTGTGTAAAATTAGGGATGCACCGATCAGGATTTTTCATGGCCGATTCCGATAGCAATTTTTTACAAGCAAACTGGTCAGTTCCGATACCGATTTCCGATTTTTAAAAAATCTTTTAAGCAACAAACAAGAAAGAAGGAAAGTGTGCATAAACAAGATATTTGGTATTTAATAGGCCAAACTTGCTTTTGGCTATTGAAAACAATAACTGTAACCATCCGAAATTAACAGTAGTAACTGCACAGTAAGTAGACTACATTCAATACATACACAGATCCTACAGACATCAGCATTTAGCTTTTGTTTTTGAATTGGGTTGAAACTACAGAGAACTGGCCTTAAATAAAATATTAACTAAGATTAACCATGTGAAATTAAAGGCAACAACTGCATAGTTCTACAGTCCAAACAACACAATCAACACACATTCAATAAGAGGTTTCTTAATCAGCATTCAGTATTTTAGTTTTTAAATTTGGTTTAATAAACAAACAAAAAAAACTGGTCTTTACCAGTGAGACTACAAGTATGCTATATAAATACATTTTCCAAAATGTTAAAATCAAATAATGTTGGTGCGAATAAAACAAAGATTCAAAGTGTTTTATTCATCCAATAAAAAAAAAAATATTAGGGTAATGATTCACATCTGTATTTTTTTACTTGAGCCAATGAAAAATAAATAACGTAAAAAAATATAGCTGTGAATCCTAAAATGTTTTAATTGGATGAATTAAACACTTTTTTTCAGTGTGCTACAGCAGGTGATTTTTAAATCAAATTAAGTCTATGTAATTTCAAGGTAAAATAAAAATAATCATCCTAATACAGAACTGACATTTATCTCTGGCTTTTCAAACGTGTATGCAAGTTCTACTTAAAAAAAAAAAAAAGAAAAAAGTCACAGTTTAGTCCGTTTCATTTCTCATCCAACATGTGAGAAGTTGATCTTAACATCTCTTCACGGTCTACTCATGTTCAGGGTGCGGACCGGTACAGTATAGGCTTCTATACTGTGCAGCTTCTGTGCGCAGGAAAGGGGCTCTTATTTGTGCGCCAGTACACCAATGGCTTTTCGCTTCCTGCTATCTGTGCCTCAGACATCAAACTCTGCATTTCCAGTACTGATCGGCTGCCTGTGTCCTGCACACAGATTTCTAAATACTCTTCCACACAAATGACATAGCGAACGATTACAATGAAGTCTGTGCATGCGAGCGCACTTCCGGAAAAATCGGCCGAGAAAAGACCAAAATCCGTCCGATTACCGATCGCGTATTTTAAGCAAAAGCCATGAACCAAAAAACCATGCGTCCCTATGTAAAATAATGTAAAAAGTCTCATAAATAATACTATATTATACTATATGCATATATAATTACCTTTAATTTAATGTACTTATAAGTAATGGTCGACTGATATATCACCAAAGCCGATATATCGGCTAATATTTGGCACTTTCAAAATAATGGCATCTGCCGATAAGTTTTCCTGTTTTGCAGATGCATTTGAGGCAGTATTTTAGATTTTGATGGCTCTGACAGACACCACTTGTGTGCTGTATGTAAAATGAATGTTACCTTGGCTTTATTTGGAAAAAAAATATGATTCCCAATGCAACAGTGCCCTGTTGATTATAGTGTTTACTTCCTTTATTATTATATTTTTTTTGTTAACTATTTATTTATTTGTGAAAAATACTTTGTAATCTAAAGTATGTTTAACACATTTTTTTAATCCATTTTCAAATGAAGATGTAAATATTAATTAAAATAAAAACAATTATATCATATTATATCAGCCATCCTGCTTTCCAAGATATCCGCATCGGCTGGGGGATTCCTGGAGCCTCTAGTCTCCTTTATTTGCAATTTCAGTATCAACAGTTCTGACACTACATGTCTGTAGGGTCTTTCGGTCTAATCCTTTCATTTTCCACAGTGCAACGGATATGAAGAACAGCTAGCATATATGTCTGTAGTATTAGCACATGGCTGAGGTAATGGGTTTTACCATTGGAAGTGCATTACAGCAATGCTAATCCCAACAAACCCTACCTTTGTGATGTCACTGACCTTCCCTTAGCCATTGGTATGCATACACATGGGACGTTCCAGGGATGCCCTGTCTCAGGGGTAAGCCTAGGAAGATCTCCAGACATCACAAGCAACGCTGCCAAGTCTTTTTATAGCACTGAAGATTGCATCGTGTCTGCTGTACGATTCCTACGTCTCATCCTCAGGGTCTAACTTCACTTGGTTATGTAATATGAGATGTTTTGGATCAATATTATATATAAAAATTTTGATGCACACACACACAGCCAAACGTCAAATGTTATTTGCTTTGAAAATACAAGTAAATCCCAAAGCCTTGCTAAAATAAGCATTTAGTTGCCAATGTGCTGTCTGCAGAAATGCATTGAGATCTAGTGCATGCAGACGAGGAGAGGAGCTGCTAAGATCTGCTGATTCAGCTCACGTCTGCACTGTGAGGGATATTAAATAATGGCCTCTGCTTCTTCAGTCTGACCCCAGGGTGCTGCTGCTGTTCTGTGCGTATCGCTGGGAAAGAGGAGGCAATGCAGTGATGTGTCACCTTGCTTCAAATTCCACAGTTAATCTACAATGACACATCTTTCCCAGTTAATGTAATGTTCATGAATATCTGTGTCATTCAGGCTCTTTTTAAAAGGTATAAAAAAGGACAAATGTAAAATATATATAACAGGTTTATTTGACTTTCTTAAGGCAAGACTAACACATTTTATTATAATTCCCACGAGCTGATTAATCACAGTACATTAAGAGTTTTCCGAAATGTTATATGTAAATATTCAAAACAAATATGATCTAATTAATAATTAAACTAATTTGCATGCCTTTCCAGCACATAAATCTAAGCACTGGAAAAAGTCAGGATAAAAATTCTTGTTTCATTTTCATGAGAAGAAGAAGAGAAAAAACAACTTTGTAAATTAAGTCTTCAGATGCAAATAGATTAAAATTGTTTATTCTGGATGTTTATGTTCTATAAATCTGAAAGGAGATGTTATGGATGCAATGGTTTTGCTTTAAGCATTTATGGAAACTCTAAATGCATATGAATTCATCATATATATGATGGGAGAACACCATTAGCATGATTTAATCTCTGTTTTCTAGCATGCACTGATGTTTAAACGCACACAGAGAGAGAGAGACAGAGGCGGTCTCTGGTGTGCAGCATCTGTGTGTGTGTGGGTTATTTATTATCTAGCGTGGCACACACTCCAGGGAAGGTGCTCAGGGAGCTTTGGCAGACAGCATGCAGGAAATATCACAATGTGAAATGAACCGTTATAAAACTACTACAGAAGAGCAGAGGAAACTAATGGGTGGCATGTCGCTCTATGAGCGATTCCTAAACAGATGAATGGAGTAAATTTACAGTTACACAGTACGTACAGAATGAGTCACGAAGCATTCAAGGTTATAGCGGCACTGCATATTAATAAAGCACAGCGTATTAATAAAACAACACATTTCTGAACCAGAAAGCTAATCAGTGTACTGCTGTCTTGAGTACAGCCACCACAACAGTAACAGAAGAATGCATGCTACATACATGCAACCAGACACATGATTTAATGTACTGGCCGATATGTATTTGCGTACTTGCATAAAATATGTTATGTAGGTGTCATAAACTGTGAGATTAAAAAAAAAAAAACACTGTAAACTCTCCACTGGTCAATGCTTCATTATTTTGCTATACTGCTTTTTGCAGTAATTGATTTTCCCAATTAGCGATAGCAACAAAGGTGCAAAGGTCATTCAAACAAGCTTACATGCATGAAGACAGAGAATAGATGAGTACAATCAAGTGAAACCAAACTGAATAAGGTGATGCATGCTAACAAGCTCCGTCCTTTTTAAGCTATTCAGTAAGTTAATTCCACTGATTTAACAATGTAGCATCCATAATTCATCTGAGGGCATGTAACCTCCTCAATATTTCCTGAAAAGTATTCAGAAGCAAACAAAAAATTAGCTTTCTTCATGCACAAACAAACATAGTAGAGGAGCAAGCATTCAGTTCAATAAGAGTCAATGCAAACAAACTCATAACTCATTGGATAAACTCAATTTAATTGAGGGTAGGATTTCCATCCAATAAATATGTGTAGCCCCAACTTATTAAAAAGTAACTCGTGCAGTGAAATATAATTGAGTTAGGCCAACTCAAATGGATCATATATAGTTTAAATGAAACTGATACATCGATAAAGGGATTTTTTTATGCTTGTTGAACTCAAACTAAAACATTTAACTAGATATTTAATATTATTATAATTTTTTCAATAAATTGAACAGTGTTGGAGAATCATTTATTTGAGTGAATGAAATGTGTGTATTTGGCTGCGAGTGTGTGTGTGTTTCCAAAAAAGACTGGGATTATGTGATTTTGGGCTTAATCACACAGTAATGGTAAAATGCTTAGAATTCCTACATTGTCCACAGACGTTCGCTGTTCTCTCAAGTATTCCATTCCATTTAATTCCATATAAATTCTGCCCTCACAAAACAAAATTCATTTCAGACTTGATGCATATGATATTTCATATTATTATGATAATTTGAAGTCCAGAAAATAAAATAAACTATTAAACAACATATAATATAATTTAATATAATATCAGTTTGTTTGTTTTTCTCATTCATGCAATGGAAGTCATTGGTTACCAAAAAATATTCCCAAAACCTTGCTTAAACAATTTTAATTCTTAAACATTTAGCTGCCAATGTGCTGTTTTGGGTGAACTATCCCCCAGTTTTTACCTTTTTTTAAATGAAATAATACTTTAATTAAGAAATGAAATCTGCCAGCAGGTGGTGGTAAATGTCTTTGAGTCATTAATTTGATTCGTTCAAACGGCTGATTAATTCACTAAACTGCATTTAGGGAGCTTTTATCCTGCTTCATATTTGTCAACAGACACCAGTATGAAATGTAAGATTATGTACAGGTATGGGGTAGGGCTGCACGATGTGCCGTTAAAGCATCGATATCGCAATGTACGAATCCACGATAGTCACATCGCAGGATGTGCGATGTAGGCTGTCGTAGTTGATCCGTTATTCATTAACTGTACGGGCCAGCTGCTCCCCGGCCCTTAACGAATGTGATTCGCGGATTAATTGCACAGCTTAATCATCATAGAGAGAAAGTTTATCATTGACAGGAGTGAAAACCACATGCAAGTTTAACAGGGCATAGAGAGCACGCGCGCGCGAGAGAGAGAGAGAGAGAGAGAGAGAGAGAGAGAGAGAGAGAGAGAGAGAGAGAGAGAGAGAGAGAGAGAGAGAGAGAGAGAGAGAGAGAGAGAGAGAGAGAGAGAAGAGAGAGAGAGAGAGAGAGAGAGAGAGAGAGAGAGAGAGAGAGAGAGAGAGAGAGAGAGCGAGCACGCGCGCGAGAGAGAGAGAGAGACAGAGAGAGCACGCGCGCGAGAGAGAGAGAGACAGAGAGAGCGCACGCGAGAGAGAGAGAGACAGAGAGAGAGCGCGCGAGAGAGAGACAGAGAGAGAGAGCGTGCGAGAGAGAGACAGAAAGAGAGCGAGCCGTCTTCAAACAACACGAGCACTGTCTTGCTCTCTTTCCCTAGCGCATTTTAATCAATTGACACGATGGTGTCGATGTTTAAATAATTTTAAATGAAAATGTATGTGTGCTCACCCCATTTTTGTTTGTAAGAAAAAACATTGCAATATTTTATTTTTTCTGCTATATATATTGCAATGTAATTTTTTCCCAATATCGTGCAGCCCTAGTATGGGGGCAGGTCCACTGCGTTAATGGAGTTAAAATTAGGGATGCACCGGTTGACCGGCAATAAAATATGAAAAAATATGTGATCGGCAATCGGCCGTTTTTTTGTCTTTTTTCGGCCGATTGTTTTCTGGAAGTGCTCCCGCGTCTACATTTTTTTATTTTTTTTTGAAAAGTATAACTTGCATATGCGTTTGAAAAACCAGAATTAAACGTCAGTTCTGTATAGGATGATTATTTTAATTTTACCTTAACATTACATTTACTAAAAATCACCTGCTGAAGCACACTGAAAAAAAGTGTTTCATTCATCCAATTAAAAAATTTTAGGGTAATGATCCACATCTATATTTTTTTACTTGAGCCAATGAAAAATAAATAACTACTGTCTCAAGTAAAAAAATATATATGTGAATCATTACCCTACAATTTTTTTAATTGGATGAATGAAACACTTTGCATCTGTTTTATTCGCACCAACATAATTTGATTTTAACATTGTGGAATAATGTTTTTTTATAGCATACTTATTTAGTTTTACTGGTGAAGACCTTTTTTTTTTTTTAAACCAAATTTAAAAACTAAAATACTGAATGCTGATTAAGGAACATCTTATTGAACGTGTGTTGATTGTGTTGTTTGGACTGTAGAACTTTGCAGTTATTTCACATGGTTACAGTTAATATTTGAACACAAGGCCAGTTGTATATAGTTTCAACACAATTCAAAAACAAAAGCTAAATGCTGATGTCTGTGGCATCTATGTTTGTATTGAATGTAGTCTACTTACTGTGCAGATACTGCCAATAATTCCAGATGGTTATGGTTATTGTTTTCAATAGCCAAAAGCCAGTTTGGCTTATTAAATAGCAAATAAAAATTTCCTTCTTTCTTGTTTGTTGCTTAACCCCTTACTAGTAACCCCCCTTTTTTGGCATGGAGACAGAAATTACATACCCAAAATAAAAAGGTTTCTGCTCATGATTCTTTAGATTAAAAAAAAAAGAAAAAAATCGGAAATCGGTATCGGAACCGGCCAGTTTGCTTGTAACAATTCGGTATCGGAATCGGCCATGAAAAATCATCCCTAGTTCAAATATTTTAATTTCAATTTTTTTTTTCAGAACTAATTAATAATATAAGAGTTGACATTGCTGAGAAAGTCACGTGTTTACCTTTCTTTCTTTGAAAGCACACCCTCTCTTCTATTGGTGATTCAAAGAAAACGTGTCTAAGCTGACTTGTCTGTTTTGCAAACAGAAGCAAATGAACCTTGTCTTTGTTCGGTTTCTGTAACTGGGACGAATGCTTGCATAAACTTGCCATGTTCTGCTTGTGATATACGTTAATGTTTACTTCTCATTGCAAAAAAACATCATAATTAGTCTATTTGTACAATTTAAAAATCAAGCAAACATGTATGCTTGTAAATGCAAAAGGCTGAAGTTGGTTGAAATAAGAAGACTGTGTTCCTCTTACCAGCGGGGAAATAAGCTTTGACATGTCTTGACCTGACAAATGCAGCTGATGTATTACTAATCTGCTGAAAATACTGCACTGCACAGAAATGTTTGGTTTTCACATTGAACGTCAATGGAGTTCTGCGCTGCCTTAGGGAAGACAACTGAGACAAGAGCTCTGTCTTAAGGCTATAACACACAACCTTAAAGGCAGCAGGTTCCTGATCTAAACTCAACCCTGTAGTTTCTGAATCCTGAAGAGTGCAGAAACACCAGCTGAACGGTTTACCACCCATCACACAATGATCTCTTCTGAAATAATAGGCATGTGTAGGTGGAAGTGAAAAAATAGGTGAAAGTTTGCAAACGTACACACACACATACACAAGCATCGGTTGCATACTTTCAGTTCTCACAGAACAATACCATCTTACTGTAGGGTGGGAAAGAAATCATATGGTGCTTTCACAACTCGCAAGAAAAATGCTAATTACATATCTGTTTTCCTTCCAAATATTTAGGAAGCACTGTTGGTACATGAACTAAACCAACACCAAAGGTCTGTTTAATGTCATTTGTCATGTGCTAGTCAATGCAGTGCTTCTTTTATGACGCCTTTGTTCAAGTTGACTTAAGGAAAATAAAGTGTGACACTCCTTCATGAAACTAGAAACACGGACCTCCTTGGACCGAATCCCTGTTCATGTGCCACACTAATGTTCCTGTTAGCTCATTTATCACCATAGTAAAGCAGCATGTCAGAACGATGCCATTATAGATGCCGCAGAGCCCTAGAGAGAAACAAAGCATGAAACCCAAAGCACGCCGCTGTCACGTCTGATTCATTGTGGCACTCTTTTGTTTTTTGGGTTTTCCACAACAGGGTGATGACACCATAACCTGCTGTTCGTATTTGGGTGTTGACAGCCTCAAAAGCTGTTTGGAGAACCCATAAGGCCCATAGTCCTTAAAAATGTCTTTGGCCACACGTCATATGACGGCATCGCAGCAAAGGCCTAATAGTATTCTGTACTGTATAACAATAACTATATGAGTATCCACAGCAAAGCACAATAACAATCTGTTTATAACAAGCAAGAGCTGCAGAGAGTTTTATCTGCCACTTTAAATGCTCAAGCTCAAGTCGAAAAAGGATTGTGATTGGCTGTCAATATTTGTATTGTTAATCAACTGGAGGAAAAACATCATCAAAGTGACTCCAACAAACTTGATCCTCTGTTTAATTGTCATTTTTTTCTCTGTATTTTGTCTTGTTTTACACTCCATTCTTAAATCAATATACATTTATTTGAGAAGCAATATGACAAGTTGTCTTGTTTATAAGAAATTGACTTGAAGGGTTTATGGTTAAAACAACTTTAAACAAAAACAGATATGATAATTGGGTATTAAAACACATTTCGCTTTGAATTAAGTATACATTTTTGTTCAATTTATCAGAAAACAAGATTTTATATCTTTAATTTGGATCTTAAGTAAATGTATCTCGATTTAAGGATTGTTAGATATTTGGAAACACAGCAGAATTTTTTTTTTCCAGTGTATTCAACATTTAATGCCATGACATTATGACTTTCTGCTTTGATATAAGGTCTTAATTTATTAAATTTGCAAATTGCAAACTGTTATGGTTCTTGGTGTGAATAAGCCTTCACAGGCAAGAATACTTTTGATTCTCTATGCTTCTCAAGCATGGCTTACCATCAGCTCCTTTCCTCTTACTACGCTAACACCCATTGATACTTACCTCAAGATTAAGACAAACCTACAAACAAATATGTGGGAACCTCAATGCTTTGGTGTGTAAACAGTCGTGGCCTACCAACCCTAGTTCCATGGAATGCAACAACACACTAAACCCATTTATTGTGTGAATCCATTCAATTGCAATCCATTTGTCACTACTCACCATATCCAGGAATGCCTTCGGAACGGGAAATTGTTGACGTGCATCATTTTTTTCTCCCTTCCTGTGTAATTTCGGCCGGTCTTCATTTAAGCAAAGGTGTGGTTCGGGTTGGCTCCTCTCTTCTCAAAAATAAATAACTCTTATGCCGGCCTCGTGATAGCCATTATACACCCTACTTACATGCCTCCACTTAAACCTGCTCCAAGCATCTCTGAAACAAGAAGTCCACTTGGAGCAACGAAGAGTACATCATCTTGGTATGCTATTCCACAAAAGAGTCTCGAGAAGACACTTCACCCATTTATAAATGTACACAGTGTGTAAATCAAATTTTAAGGCAAGAAAATGGCATGTTGGAGAAAAACTCAAGGGTTAAGGGGTTGTTCCATAGTAGTAAAGCAAAAATAACAAACACAGAGCAGAACGAGGGTCCTTCCGCTGCCTTTTGTGTGGGATTTGAAACTCACTGTGGTACATCCACATCGTGAAGTCTCGGCATTAATAACCGTTTTGGGAAAGCGCTTCATTTGTACGTCTGAGATGCACAGCGGTGCCCCAAGGAAACCCAAAGGTGCATGCCATCCCTTTCTGGTGCAGACTGCCCAGATGCCATGCAGACTGCCCAGATGACTGGTCCGATCAGTAAGTCCTGGAAATTTCCCTCCCAAACAAAAGAGTAAGTACTCCGCTCCCGTCAAGCACCACGTAAGCGATTGATCCTCTTAGTGCGGACAGCTCTGATTAATTCAGCGGTGTTTGCTGAAGGAATGGGTGGAGTAGCCGTAGGGATGATATGCAAGAGCAAGGCAAGCTGGAGAACAGAAAACAAACAAAGTGTCACCACAGGGTTAACGGCGTTCCTGCGTCTTCCCATCTGATCCCGGCCGACATCACATGAAGGCAGAGTTGGCAGGCGGTGACAGCGGTCAAGGTGCTGTAAGAATCCAATTAATGCAGTGAAAGCAGCACATGCTAAACCTCTTGACAATCCCTTATCTTCCTTGCCCAAGGGTTTCTCTTTCTCTCTCACTCTCTTCACTCTCAGGCAGATATAGCAGTTCCCAGTTCTTTTCCCGAGACCGTTTGCTCTCTCTCGCTCTGCTGCAGCGCCTGCTCTGGGCTGTACAGGGTGTGTGTGTATGTGTGTGCGCACTTGGGAGAGACTGTGTGAGTCGCTGTCTGTGTGTGAGCGTCAAGGGGCCCCACAAGGGAAACTCTGACTGGCCGACAAAACACAGAGCTAAATAAAGCACACGCCTGACAGCTGGAAGAGCCTGTTTCTGCAGCGAGGTATTAAAGCTGATGATATCTCAAAAGGTCAGAAGCAATGACAATGATATGACAACAAAGGAAAGAGTTAAGAAGATATACTGTGAGACAATACTGTCCTACAAGCATGCTCAAACATAGCCTGGGCTGCCTAGGGTATAAGGTACCAGAACAAAACACCATGTTAACGTTAGAAACGCCCCATGGGAAAGAAAAATTATAGAGGAAATCTCTTATAAATTTCGGATTTGCCACTTCAAAGTCAGAAATCACAAAGAAAACTATCAGAAAAACCCCATTGAATAGAGAATAATAAAGGTTGTCTCTATTTTATCTCTAGAGTTTTCTCATGGATGGCATTTAGAGAGAAAATAAAACGTCTCCTGCTTGAAAATTGTCTCCTTTTTTTCTCCTAAAAAGTTTCAGGAAGAGATCTTGATAACTGTCAAACTGTGCTCAGATTTGTCATATCAAAGTCCGAAATCTCAGTGTGATCACAAATATTTCTCATCAGTTTCTGCTAGGGATGCACCGATAAGTCAATTTTGTCCAATACGATAACCCATAATTCCTTAAATAAGAAAGCAGATAACCGATATGTTGGCAGATAAATCTAAATCCACATTTTTACATAAGCCTGATTACCAAACATAAAGCAGCCTTACAAATAAACGAAATAATGCTTAAATAATGGAAACAAGTTACTGGACAACATTACTTATGTGTAAAAAAAAATATGGCGTTAAGACAATGGAGTTTGTTGAAAGAGGACAATCATGTAAGGACTATAGCCAGATATATAGTCAAAATTATGAAATATTGTCATTATTAAGAGTATTTGGCATTTCCAAATTCATGTAGACCAGTTATTTTCTGGCTATTATTATTAGGTTTCTTTTATTTATTAATATTACAAATAATTTGCTTCGCAACAATTTAATAGCACAATACCGCATAACAGACACGTAGTGACTCACAGCCTTTCAGGCAAATAAAAAATTAGGCTTTTAACAAAAGTGCAGCTTTATTTTATGCACCGAATTTCAAAAACAACCTGTTCAACACAAATAATGTTTCTTCTCATTGTTTTCACTATGTTTCGGGCCACAAGAGAAACATTAAAGAAATAAATTAAAACAGACATACCACATATTAGGAGATTCATCTCTCGTCGTCTCTGAGAGAATACTAGGGATGGGCGTTTTCCGCAAATATCACATTCGAATATTTGAGCTCACAAAAAAACAAATATTCGAATATTTGTTTATTTAATTTAAGTTTAATGAAACAGCAACATTTATTGTTTCCGTCATTTGAACAAGCTTAAACACAATAAGCTTGAACATTACACATTGTGTTTTGTAGCTGAAAACCTTTAACAATGCGTGCAAACAAACAAAAGTACAGATTAAAAGAAAAAAAAAGTGAACAAATAAAAAACGTAAAGCAGCTTGCAGCAAATAGGCTTTTGTAGAACGTAGCCTACACTTAACTTTTAAACTTTTAAACTGTCAGCAAATCTTTTTTGCTTTTTTCTATTTATTTACATGTTCTTGTTAAGAAATACGGGCATGTAAACATGATCGGGGGAAAGTCGGCTCCTTAGTCTGTTAACAATAAGGCCGGCCGCAGAGAAAATGTGCTCTGACGGCACAGACGTTGGCGTGACTCACAAATAATGGTGTGCTAAGCGAATAAGTTGTGCGAAGCGCTTTGTGTTTTCGTTTCACCACTGAATGGGATCCTCATCTGGTGGAATACATGGCTCCAGCAAGAACTGTTCCCACTCGTCTCGGCTGGACTCTCTGTAATAATCGCTAAAGAACTGGCTCAGCAGCACAAGCCCCACCCCCGATTAATCGATTAATCGTTTTTGAAACCCATCGATGATCGAAATGAGAAATTTGTAAGCTGCTGTTTGAGCTGCGTGAGCTGAGCTAAAGATGATCAACAGCAAACTGAAGCGCTCTATTAACCCTCTATAGGCTATAGCAGTGGTTTTCAACCTGTGGTCCATTGCAGGTGGGCCGCCAATTATTTTCTGTTCATTTCCAGTCCATTCTAGGGCTGTGCGATTAAAAGAAAACGTCCTAAAATCACGATTTGAGCGTGCGCATATGCCTAACTCCAGGTTCACACACTGTCTGTGATGTGCCTTTTTTCTGAGCCAATGTTGACGGATCAGAGCGTTCTCACTGCGGTAAAAGGCTAGAACTAAAAACGTGCGAAAATAATTCATGTCTAACACATGAGCATAGAGTGAATTTGTTAGTGAACAGGATGTAGTTTAAGTGAGAGGAGACACGTTTTAAGTGTGCACACTCTCTCCTCGCAAAGCAGCGTGTATCTGAGCAAGCACGACCGGTTTTGTGACAGAGCAAAGGAAATCTGCGTGCGAACAGAGAGATTCGCACTCGTGCATTATTTTAATGTGCTTTCGCGTTATATTTATGCGCTGTCACTGCTGACCGCATACACATACTGTATACACACTGCAAACACCTGAGGCACCGCTACAATTAATGAGCTCTATGAACAATGCATGGCAAAAAAGAAAAAAAAGTCCCTGTATACAGGATTTTTTATTTATTTATTTTTTTTGCCACAAGTCTATACATTTTTTTACATCTTCACTATAGTGATAATTTTGACTTATGTCTGTTCTAGAGATGTTACAACTTTTTGATAAAGCTCTGATTGGTTTTCTTTTGGAAATATGTTTCAAGTTAATCCTGAATGCATTTAAGCACAATTGCAAAATTGATCAAAAAAATCTCGATAGTTTTTTTTTTTTTTTTTGTCCATAGTTTATTCAATAAATATAGTTTAAAATCTAGCTTCTGAGTACTAAGTTATTAACCCAACAATAGCGGGGTCAGTTAATTTTTTTGAAGTGGGCCGCGCAAACATATGTGTTTGGTTGTGTGGGCCGCGAGTTGAAAAAGGTTGGGAACCACTGGGCTATAGCTTAACCAAACACATTTTATATGAGAAAGATCTAATTTATGTGTATAAAATAAACACAATATTACAATGTACAATTACACAAAAGAATGTAAATGCACAAGCGAACTTAACTGTGCTAGTTGTGTGGATCCATTGTGGGTGCGCTTTTTTGCCTTTGCGCTAATACACAGACAAACAAAGATTCAGTCACATTATTTTACAGTAGCTAATAATCTCACTATAATATTACAGACTTGCACATGTTGCAGTTCACTGTATTTTTGAAGTGTTTCCAATGATATTTCAAGCAATTAAAAATCATGGTGAACAGTGCAGATCTGAAGTGTCTCTGCAGGAAATAATGCATTATTTTCAGCTATAAGATATCCTCCAAATTCTCATATCAGTTCGATAAAGATAACTGAAAAAATTTAATTTATCGGCCGATACCGATATGGTGGCAGATATATCGTGCATCCCTAGTTTCTGCCAAGATCAAATTATATGAGCTGATATTGACATTTTCATTGAAACTACATGTGAACAGTTGATTTATTTGCATCTGAGGAGAAACATCTGAGACAAAGTTAATACTTCAATGAATCATTTGAAAACTCTCAGCATTAACACTAAGCACAAACTCGTGACTGTGTCATTACCATTATTACACACTCAAAATATATTTAATTTTTAAAACTGCCTGTATTAAATAATTACAAATGTTGCCCTACTAAATACCTTCAATACTTTTTTTCCTATTTAACTGGGAAAAAAAGTCCACTGACATATAATTTCCTGTGACATAATTCAATTTCACCTCTAAATCGTTTTTATGCAGGGCCTAACACAGCGTAATGCCTGGTCATAAATAAAAAAATATAATTCTGACATAATATACATAATAGCTGCTGAGAGAATGCTTCAGATGCCACGTGTGACTGATGTCTTATTTGGTTCATTCAGGTGTTTGAACACACATGCACATCTGAACCAGCCACAAAACTGCACACTATCAAGTGCACATTTCATGATTCTCTGTGCTCTCTTTATACTGTACCTATCAATAAAAGATGCAAAAATTATTTTGAGTTAATAGCATAAATGTTGTAGGATGCAAGTGTAAAGAAAAAAGAAAAAAAAGTGAGAAAAGGATAACAAAAGCTGAAACTTCAGTAATAATAATTTGGGATGCAATATAAAACATTACATTTTAACACAAAAAGCTGAGTCTTGGTGTCAAAATAATTATATTGTGGCAGCATACATAACTACATTTTCATTTCCTTTTAAATGCCATTTAGGTTATTCTAGAGAACTGAACTAGCAAACATCCATACATTCAAATTGGAATTGGAAATTCTGTAAGTAAAATTTAAATAAAAAATGTAGAAAGACAACTAGAAAAGCAAAGTTTGGATGGATGAAAATGAGAATTTTTTGGTTATCTGCATCTCTAACAAGATTTTTTCAAGATGTAGTCCTCAACATCTCTTTCATGAACGTTTACTTCAGCTGAGATTTGTTACATAAGCTCTGTGGCCTTATATTACACGCAGCAGACGCTCAGGATTTACTTATTAAAACCTCAGTCTGGCTCAGCGCTGGGCATAAATGTCACTTTGTGTTTTCTGCAGTCAAGCGAGAGCCTGATGCCCACAGTCACTTCAGATCAATGTGAACACACAATCCGCACAGAAGCGCCGGAGATCTCCAGTGACCCCGACCGCTCTGCTGCACCACACAGCCAGCATCTTACCAACACACAGCACAGATTTCTTTCATCTCTCATGCAAACTCATCTTCAAAACAGAGCTGCGGGGCTCGTACCTGCTTAAGGTGAGCAACTTTGAAATTGTCAGTCATTAAACTAAAGTCATGTTAGCCATAAGGAAAACATTTTAATTACATTATTATATTAGATAATATTACATTACATAAGAGTGCATTACATAATTCTTTTATTATTATTCCCAGTAAAAATATTTCCATCCATATATTATATTTATGTGACTGAGAGCCGTGGGAATGGAGAAAGGCCGGTGGAGTTAATGAGAATGCGCGACACCTGAGCCACTCAACGGTCGAGTCCCACGGAGGAGCTCTGGAAGGATAAAAGGAGCAGTGTTGACAGTGTTGGACGAGAGAGGACCAGGCCTGGACTTTATTTTGTGTTTTGGTTCAGTTTGTGCGCGATAGTCATCCGCTAGGGGCTGTCATGCTAATTTGTGTTTATTTTATTATTAAAGTTTTGTTTAAATGCTGGTTCTCGCCTCCTCCTTCCCAAACTACTAAGTTTTTTACAATTATATTATATTATATTATACATCTTGAACTAAAAAAGAAACATAAAATGCAACTTTTGGGAAGACCATTGGTAATTCGAACGAATCTGTTAATTGAAGTAAGTGGTCTGAACACAACAATCAGCTGAAATAAATCCAGTTTCTATTTCAGTGCAAGCCTAATTTGGCTAAATATTTGTCTAAGTGCACAGGAAATACTTCACAAATTACTAAAATGTTAATTTTTTGGGAACCGTTTATGACCTCGGGTGAAGTTCGTAATAGACACTATCCACCTCTCCTGTTCTTCCTCAGGGCCCAGAGAACAGTCCCTGGGTGGAAGATAGAGAGGTACATATTTCCTGCTGAAGGCCCTCATGGCTCTATCTGCTGCTTTAGTATGTCTATAATCTACAGCCCTCAGTAGAGCCTCTGACTATCTGCCATCCTCTGCCTGCAGGAACATGGCCTGATAACACAACTACACACCAGCACACACACCAATCAGCTAACCTACTCACATTTCTGGGAGGGACTTCAGCTTTCATAAAAATGCTCAAACTTCTAGGGTCAGTAAAACAAATAAAGGGTACAACTTTGTAAGATATTTGCAGTAAAATATCCAAAAACCACTAGGCTAGTTTTATATATTTTGTCCAGCTGATTACTAACAATATCTCTAATGTTTTCAACTACTTGTAAATCATGAGAAAATGGCCATTTTAAACAGTGACACGGGGCAGTGCAGTCGCCCATCAATGACGTTAGTTACCCTTTGTTACCGCCTTTACTGACGTAGAAACCACATGACAACAGTGTCGTGGACAAATGCGGAAGTAGTGTCTAGCGTCCAGCAAACCACTAGCTTGCTTCAAGCAGTTACTTATTTACTTCTTCTTGCACGTTTTATGGTGGATTGTGTTGCTTATTTATGGAACATAATTATTGTTTACCATCTGCCGTCTGTCGACAAGGACAGCTCCTGTAAACGTAAGCGTACAGGCCAACCAAACGACCCAAGAAGAGTTTGGGACAAGAGGAGAGAGAGAGCGAGGATCAATATCAGTGTTGCAGTTTCTAGATGGAGAGAGCTTCGCAACAATCTCGCTTGTGTTTTACTCGACAGGTGAGTAGTTTTGATTCGTATCTTTACAGAAAACGTATGCTATTATAACGATTAGTATTAAGGTAGCATACACACCAAATGCAGGGCATCGCGTCTCTAGACCCACGCAAGGATGCGTCTGATCCATAGTCGGATCGCGTCTTTGCATTGACTTTGTATGTAATCTACTCGCGAAAATCGTTGAACTCGCGTTTTCTATTTATGCCCAATTATTGTTTTTGTATATATTGTGTATATATTTGTTGAACAGTGGTAATCGTTTTCATATCATCTGACTAAACAGTAATCAATTATTTAGATAATTTAATGTCAAACTATATTTGCTGTATTGTATTGCAATATTGCATGATGCAATATGTAATGGTGGCATGTGAAAATTGTCTTTTTCAGACACTTACAAAATCCAGTATTGGATAGGTTTTGTTAGGTACTGTAGTAGCTACAGTGTAGCTATCATAATTTTACATCATAACCTCACAATAAGAATTGTGCTGTCAATACATATGATGTGAAAAATCATTGTAGATCCATGATTTATCTTTCCGTCTGATTGATTGCTGTCAGCGGTTGGGTAGAAGACAACAAATCGCATCATTCCACGCTCCTCCTTAGCGTCATCAAACCACGCGATTGTTATTGTTTTGGTAGTGTGCCCTCTAGTGGCAGGTCCTACAACCTGTACCTTTAATCAAAAATACAGTAATATTGTGAAATATTAATACAATTTAAAATAAATGTTTCCCATTTGAATACATTGTAAAATTTTATTTATTCCAGGTGACCAGATCTGAATTTTCAGCATCGTCACTCCATTCTTCAGTGTCACGTGATCCATCAGAAATCATTCTGATTTGCTGCTCAAGAAAATATTATTACTACTGAAAACAGATGTTTATCAGTTTTTAATGACTCAAATTCAAATTGATTCAGACCAATTAATAATTTGTTTATTAAACTCAGACTGAAGTTAAAGTCAGATAAACTCAAAGAATCAGTATTTCTTTTTAGTCTAAGAAATTACTTGCTGAATACATATTTATTTACCTAATATTTATATGACAATGTGCTGTAAAATGTTAAAACAATCTTCTTGTTTATCAGCAGCCTTGCAGCAAGAACAGAATTCTGGGAATGATATAACTGCATATACTGTAGCTTATTTTCACTTCATATCTCCCAGTTGACAAAATATCAGATGCTTGATTTTGTATGTATTAAAAAATAGCAGTGGTCGGGAGTTATGTAAGTCGGACAGAGTGGAAAGGCCAACAGAGAGAGTGTGTGTGTTTGTTTGCGTCTGTGGCTGTCACTGGCTGTTCTGGGATGCCCAACTGGTTAAACCGGGAAATGTCAAGTGCAGCCGGGGCAGGTATATGCTACAGCAGTGTGCAAGGTCACAATCTGACCCCTGCTGAGCAAACCCGACAGCGTTTCCGAGCGTATCAGTGTTAATTTTGACACGAAATTTTAATTTAGTTTTAGTCTTAGTCTTTTGACTATAATTCTTTTTAGTTTTAGTCAAGTTTTAGTCATCTGATTTGTTTTAATTTTAGTCTTATTTTAGTCGACTAAAATTGCTTGGTATTTTAGTCGACTAAAATTGCTTGGTATTTTAGTCAACTAAAATAAGACTAAAATCAATAACAGATTTACTAGACAATTTTTTACAGCTGGTATAGGAAACAAACTTAACCAAAATATATAAAACACAAATTCAACTTTATTTCAACACAACTGTGTCTTTATTTCGATTCAAAAGCTTTTATGCAGCAACAAACACTGTCATGATAATGTAAACAATAACTAGCTGCCAATTGACCATCAATAAAAGAAAAATAATGTTAGGTCCAGGACCTTAAAGCTTACAGCTGAGCTGAACAATAAGTGCATACATTTAAAGTAAATATTTAATAAGTTGGCAGCTAGGTGGATAAAAAAAGTAACAAGATTTTATAAGGTATTCATTTGTCTAGCAATATTGTATTTTTTAAATACTACATTATTGCTAGATTTGTATGTATAATGATAGGATGTGAACATTCATGTTTCACATGACTAATATAGAAATATTTGTGATATTGTCAACAAGTAGAACATTATAAAATATACTAAACATTAGTATTAATCAAATGTATTTATCATGATATTACGTATTAGTATTGTGCTCGCATCTAATTTGAAGAAGGGGCTATTTTACAGTACTTTTCAGTTCGTAATATTTAATGCTACAACATCTACGCACTGCACTATTCCAATTTTGCTTAGCTCAATAAACAAAAGAACATCGTTGTAAAATTACATTTCAGAAAATGTCCGGGTGGCTCGTCTATTAATGTCTTTTCAAATTGGTTGTGTTCTTGCCACGAATGAGCGCTCTGCGTGCTTTACACTTTGTTTTGTTTTGTTCGTCGTCAAACGTGAAGTGAGCTGTGGACATTTTGTCGCTCTTTTAGACAGTAGGGACTTTAAGCAACAGCTGCGAATGGAACGGCTACAGCGACCGGAAGTTTGCCGTCACACCGCTGTAGCCAAGAACGTAAAAGTCACTAAGCAACGGTAAAACAGAACAGCGCAACGCAGCATTAATTCATTTATTGAGATCCAAAAAAATATATAATTTAAAAAAGCAGGAGAAGGATTGCTTTTGGCGTTAAATGACAATCTTTTGTCAGAAGAGGAGTTTTTAATATTGTATGATGTAAATAAGTCTAAAAACATAACATTTATTTACCTAACCTCTCACGTTGTAGCGACTCTGGCAAATCAGCTGTTCTCCCGTAGTAGACCGTTAAATTAGAACGTCACAAAGTAGCAGTTAAATTCGCGCAGGCGCAATACAACGCCAGAATGGCGTTGCCGTTCCACCAGAGGCTGTTGCTTAAAGTCCCTATCACCTCTTCGAATGCCGACTTCCCGGGAGCTCATAAAAACTGAAAACCTTCGCTTCACGTCTCAATAAGTCAGGCTCTGATTGGTTCTCTTCTCTCATGCAGTCTGTTCTTTTTTGCCGGTTCTTTTGCTCATTCCTCGCATCTCTCCCGTCTGCTGATTTGATTTTCGTCACAGTCTATTTTCGTCTCGTCCTTTATTCGTTGACGATAATGTCAATCAATTTAGTCATAGTTTTAGTCTCCATCAGTGCTTTCTATTTTAGTTTTCGTTTCGTTTTCGTCGGCAAAAATATATTCGTGACGAAAATAATGACGAAAATATTTAGTCAACGAAATTAACACTGGAGCGTATGACGAACAGACCGCTGGCCTGTACATGCATCTGAATGCCTCGCAGCATGGATTACTTTAAACTTTACTGTGTCTCTGCAGATGGAGCTCTTTATTCAGTGCATCACGCTGACTGTGCAAGAGTGGGAGGATTCTTAGAAAAGCAGTAGGAAAGTCTTTATGTCTGCCATCAACTCCCGCTGTCATGCTTCTCACAGCATTCGGTTTCATTCTCCTCGTTAACGCGTGTCAGACTTTAACACGCATGTCAAGGTGATACCCAAAACCTCTGCAAACATGATACAAGACTCTGCGTGACAAAGGGATGACAAAACCATGCATATTATATATACAAAGTGTATAATGAGTTTCCAAATGCATATTAAACTCACAGCACTTTCATAGATGGAGCATGCAGCACAAGATGGTCTGAAAACATACTTTTAGGAGTTGCACGTGTGTAAATGAACACAGTGCCGCCCTTCACTATGTAAATGGTGTAAAATTTACTTTGAAACATTTCCATTAAGAAAATGAAATTTCTAAAGTAAATTTCACTAAGAAATTTTTTTAAAATTGAAATATTAAAATGTAATTAAAAAAAGTAATTTAAATTGATAATAGAAATTGGAAAGATATAACAGTACTTCATATATTTCATACCCCCTTTTCTTTTACATAGTATTTTTTTCTTAAGTTTTCATCAACCCCATTCAACTCCGAACCCCATTTGGGAAACCCTGATATATAGTATTTACAGTGCTTTTGGAATAACAGGAATGAGGAATGTGGGAGGAAAGGTTTTCTGCACCAGGAGGAAATGAATGATCCGTAGAGATGAATGGTTTTATTATCCGGGCTCACAACAGATGGAGCAATTACAGATACATTGCGAATTACTTCAAGCAGAGTCCAACACCATCTGTCAAAAGAGAAATCAGAAAGCATGTCCAACTGGACGGGATGTTCCTCAAGAGTTCCTGGTGAATTGGAGTGCTAGGCATGTCTGTGAATAAAGCGTGTTCCTCTGACTGAAATACATGATTCATCTGGAGTCAAACAGACAGAATCTAGATTTGAAAGAGAAATCTGGGACTGACAGTGATTTGCTACAACAAAAGGACTGTAAGTCATTTCTTATCAATGAACGTTTTGATGCAAGACTGAAAAAGTTATACTAGTTAAACTTTATAAATGTGAAGTGACATAATGAAGCATTTTCAGAGGACACTAGATTCAGAGGACACTAGAGCAAAACACAATTTAGTACTCATTTAGTACTGAAAGACAATTGCAAATAAATTTCATAATTACAAAGAAACAAACAAAATTTCAAGCAGAAACATTTTTACTTATGGATATAAAATAGATTTTGATGAAAGAAAATATATATTTATGGTAGTTAATTTCATATGATTATTATTAAATAGAAGGGAAAAACATTTCCAAACATATATAAACAAATTGTATGCATATAAATATTTAATTATATAATTATGTTGTTAAATTAAATTTGTATTTAATTCTAATTTATACATATATATATATATATACACATACATATATATATATATATATATATATATATATATATATATATATATATATATATATATATATATATATATATATATATATATATATATATATATATATACATACATATATATATATATATATATATATATATATATATATATATATATATATATATATATATATATATATATATAGGCCAGGACTCGATTAAAAAAATTAATCTAATTAATTAGAGACTTTGTAATTAATTAATCAAAATTAATCGCATTTTAATCGCATATAAATATTTGACCTGAAAACAGTGAGAAGTATTTCACATTTAAGTGTAGCAATAGCATATTTAGGTTGGGTGTGGGTACTCGGGGTCGGGCTAACGTCCACGCTAGCGGCTATATGTTTTGCGTTGAGGTGATACTTGAGGCTCGATGTGCCGCGGTGATATGAGAATTCCTTGTTGCATAGCTTGCACACAACCATATATTACAGTATATATTTTTCATTTAATTTAAATTAAATTTGTGAAATTTAATACAATATCAACATAATAACAAGTACCTGAGTAAATTATTTTAATGTCAAGGTTTCAGGACAGACTATATGAATCTCAGATTGCACATCCTAAAATGGCCTGGAATTTTAGCAGCTGTAAAATCATTAAGTAATTTTAACAATAAGCACTATGCAAAACTGCAGTTAAGACCTTGCACAGCGTTCATGCTGTAGTACAGTGTAAGTTGTTGTACATGGAACATATTTCCTCAAATTTCATGACATCGGATCACATCTTCTTTTGCACTCCATCACAAAAGCAATCGTGGCCTCCTGCATACAGTTACAGTCCATGACAGGCATGTCTAATGTGTGTGGGGAACTCAAAGCAGCACAGGAACACGTGCTGCACCGTTTGACGTCAACAGTTCAGGTATGCGTGCCAGCGCAGCGGGTGACATTTACGCACTCCGATCACTTCACCGTGACTCATTAGCATGCGAACAGCCCACTTCTGCTGGCACCTAGTGCTGGCAGTTTGGAGCCGTGAACTTTGGAGAGACCTTCCAGCAATTAAGAAGTCAAATAACGCTGCCCTCCACCTCCAGAATCGCTCGGCTGCTGCTCATAAACCCGTCATGCTTGAAGCTGTGAACTATGGTGGCCTTTCAGAAAGAGAGCGTCTATGCAAATCTCACTCGCTCAACCTGCAACATGCAATTGGCAGGCGGCTGATCTCAAGTCGAGGCTGTCAGAGGGTTTTACCTCATGATTAGGGACCTGGATAGGAATGTACATAAAAAACAGAACAGATTTCTACTGTATTCCAACAGCCATAATTACAAAATTTCCCCACAGCCTGCATGCCTTACTTCAAGTTGACATGACATCAAAATTAACTCTTATTGTTCATAATTTATGTTGCAGTACAGAAATGTTACATTAGGGAATTAAAGTAAGCATAATAAAGTACATAGCATATAATAAAGTTGGCAAAATAAAAATAAAGTTATCTCTAACTATATCTAATTATTAAGTGAAATAGTATAAATAAAAATATTACATGAAAAATCGAATACAAATTAGCAAATTAAAATAAAAAATGAAAAAATAGGGTTTAGTTAGGAATTTAGTTAACTAAAACTATTAAAAATAATTTTATAACTAAAATCAAGAACATTTTTATAAAACAAAACAAATTAGATGAAAAACTAAATGAAAATTATTTAAAAACCTTTTTGATAATTGATATAAAGCTGAAATAAAAATATTAAGTGGAAATTTGTAAAATTAGAAGTGAAAATTACCTGAAATAATATATAGTTGAAATAATAATTCACTTTTACAATACATTTAGTCTCAAAGCAGCTTTACAGAAAAAATATATATAGTTGAAGCACTAAAAATAATGAAATAAAATGTATTAAAGAAAATTATATCAAAAACATAACTAATAACAAAAACTTGTAACAAACTTAGTAAAATGTAAAATGAAACCTGAAAAATCTAAAAATAAAAGCTAATTCAAAATATCAATAAAAATACATTATTGCATTAATTATACTCAACACTGTGCTAATATAATTTAATATGGATTATATTGTCAAATTAATTCATTCTTTAAAACTACAAAAAAGTGTTCATAGCTCTGTTTAGCACATTTAAGCCCATTTACAGCCATTCTGCAAAATTCCTCCAAAACCTATGTAGGAAATATAAAATGTAAATGTGCATATTCTGTGTGGGCCTACTCATGATCAGAGTTGTCTTTGCAAAACCAAAAAAAAAAAAAAAGCCTTTGGGCATTTGAACACAGTTGATGAAACCAGCATGGGAAAAATCCCACTCTTGCATAAAGATCTTAAACAAGAACACACGTTTGAGCGTTTGAAGACAAAATCACTAAATAATACAAACAGATAAATGTGGGTTATTTTAGCAAAATGGTAGTGTGCTTTTAGTGCCACGTGTCAAGAGCCTCGAGTCTATTATCTTGAGTAACAAAAAGAGACTTCCTCTCAGGCGGAGAGCCGTTTAATGACACATCTGGTTCAGCGGTGCTCAGCTGCATGAGAAAGAGCTCTGACTCACCATTTACACACCGACCTGCAGGCCAACACCTGCGCAAAAACAGATACTGGAGGAAACTTTCCAAGACTACGACACACAAACATTCCAGTGCAATCAGTTTGGACGTACTGTAGCACAGTGCTCATTCAATAAATGCACAGCTTAACGTACATGATTTGAGTCGAGATTTAGATAGGCTAATGTTTTAGCACATCTGATCGTAATAGCTAAAAGTGGACTCCCCTTGTTTTGTGTGAACCCTTGGTATTTACAACTGACTCGATCCTGACTTTTGTTCAAATGTTTGAGATCAGTAAGATTTATATATTTATTTATTTAATTTACAGAAATCAATACCTTTATACAGCAAGGATGCATTTAAGAAAAAGTGACCGTAAAGACCTTTATAATGTCACAGAAGAATATTATCAAAGAATCCTTAAAAAGTTTCCAGAACAAAATAAAGCAGCACAACTGTTTTCAACATTGATAATAATCCGAAATGTTTTTTGAGCAGTAAATCAGCATAATAAAATGATTTCTGAAGATCATGGGACACTGAAGACTGGAGGAATGGTGATGAAAATTAAGCTTTACATTACAGGAATAAATAGAAAATGGTCATTTTAAAATATTTCAAAAATCTTAATTGACTCCAAACTTTTCAACAGTAGCATTTACAGTAAAAAGTTTAATATGTCTTGCTCTGCTCTGGTAAGAAACAGACACTTTTCTCATTAAAACCTTCTATTTGCAAACGCATTACTTCTGTGAAGTAAAACTGGTTGCAAGTGACAATTCACTGACAAACTATTGACTCACTTTATCTCTGGAACACATTTATAATCAGATAGCAAACAAATAAATTAGTCTTATATGCCAAAGCTGAGCTGATTGGTTATCAGTACTAGCGATTTAAGATGATGGTGCATTGCTGGGAGGACAGCATAACTCATGATTTCTGCATCCAGTGAGACTCTGCCCTGACCAGCAACCCACAATGCACTGCCATTGAAGAGGTGGAACAACAGGTGGAGTGGAGAAACCCTGCAGTTTCACAGGCACTAAAGAGCACTTTGTCATCATCAAACATTCATGCTGATCTCAGAACTGCATCATTTACTGGACAGGAAACAGAAAAGCATCTACCTATGCATTTACAAACTACTACTGTGCACTTAACAAGAAAATACCTGCCAATGCTGTAGATCCCCACCCCTGCAAATGACTAGTGTGATAAACACAAGACCACCACAAGACCGTTTAACATGCCATATACTGTACACTTTCAAGGAAGTTCTATCAGAAAAAAATATGGGAAGCAGAATGTTCAACATCTGTATTTATTTTATTGTTTCACAATTGTTTTGCTTTCATTAGGAATCCTTCAAGAACTTTGTTTTTCATTGATATTAAGCATTATTTAATTTTATGTAATGTTTTGTTCAGATTAAAATGTTATGATATTGTCACAATTGTAAACTTAAATTGTGAATCTTTAAAGCCGGGTCTAAAAATATGTATGGTCCTTTTATAAAATACATTTTATACATATACATTTAACTAGGGGAACAAGGGGAAGAGAGTTAGAGATGGTTAGAGAGTCTGACTCCTAACCCTAAGGTTGTGGGTTCGAGTCTTGGGCCGGCAATAACACGACTGAGGTGCCCTTGAGCAAGGCACTGAACCCCCAACTGTTCACTGGCCACCGCAGCATAAATGACTGCCCACTGCTCTGGGGGTGTGTGTGTGTTCACTGCTGTCCAGTGTTGTGGGTAACGCGTTACAAAGTAACGCGTTAGAGTACTCTAATTACTTTTTTCCTGAAATTTGTAACTTAACGCGTTAGTTTCGTGCGTAAGTAATCAGTAACTTCATTATATTTTTAAAAAATATAATCTGTTATTTTAAGGAAAGGAAAATCCCGACTGCAGCCTGCTTTTTACAGACAGTAGTCCTAGGTCTACAGTGCCACCTGCGGATGTATCAGTGGAGCCGAAGCTCTGTGATCGTAAAGTCAATGGCTGTGATACGTCTGTGCCCTGCGCCTGACCCTGTGTGTGTGTGGGTTTTTTTTTTTTTTCGAACTCCCGGCAAGATAGCAGAGAGGACAGCGTTTGGTTTATGGAAGTACGCACATTATTTTCAATTTGTCAACGAAAAAGAAAAGAACATAACGGTAAAATGCACACTCTGCTTTGGTGAAAAGCTTCTGTCGACCGCCAAAAATTCTACCTCAAATTTATCGCTACGTTTTAATCACTACTTTGAAGAGTAAATGTAAGAGGACTGTGTTAAAGCGAATTTAGGCTTGTGACTGTGAGTGACACTTTAATAATAATTAGTTCGGCTAGTAAGCGATTTGTCATTTGCCTGTGTGGCAATGAAGGATTTAATTCGGTTTGTTATCATTTTTGTTTGACAGGCAGCTGTTAATTTCTGTTAGATCGTTGGCTGGCTGGTTGTTCATCATTTCTAAATGGATTTAAATCTGCAAGCCTGTTTAAGGTTGTGTTTACAAGTAAGCATACTTGTACTTTGATAACTGCATTATTTAAAGTTAAAGAAAAATCAGGAGTTATCTTGTGGTGCTCATAATATACAGTAGCCTAGGCTACCCGGGCTGGGTAACGTTAGGTGCGAATTTTGATTAATAATATGTTCTGTGATAATAAATAAATAAAACGCCATGTGGAATAGTCGATTGCTGACTGTCTTTCCTGTTATTGTTATCCTGCAGTGTTAATTTAGTCAGATGACTGACGTTATTCATTGTCGGGAGTCACGACTTCTAGGTGCATTTAAAGGGGCCGGGGGCTGTGTCTGTCGTGTGTGAGCCGCTGCAAACGGCTTTTAATTTTTGGTAACGCATGAGTACTCTAACGCGTTACTTTTATGAATAGGTAACGCTGTATCATAACTGATTACTTTTAATTGATGGTAACGTTGTAACCTAACTAACTACTTTCCAAAGTAACTATACCCAACACTGCTGCTGTCTGTGTGCGCTTTGGATGGGTTAAATGCAGAGCACAAATTCTGAGTATGGGTCACCATACTTGGCTGAATGTGACATCACAGTCACTGTCAACTAAAGAATCCCGCAAGCAATTGCATTTTCCCCCTTTACTCATACTGCACAAAAAGTGTTTCAATAACGTTGAATGTTACAGGGACTGATTATTGCAAATCCAGATCTCAGTATGTTTTAGTTAAACAATTTGTATGTATTTATTAATTGCTAATAGTGTTGCACGGTGCACCGATACTTCAAAAGTATCGCAATTCTCGGAAATTAAAGTCAGGATACCTAAATTTATTAGTATCGATACTTCAAAGAATGACTGCGTTCCAGATTTGTAAGAGACGCATTTCATGTTGGTGTGTGCAACGCACGCTTCCAGTGCCTCCCTATGGACGTGTCCATTTTTTCTCCACTCGCAAGCAGCAAAAAAGAACTACAGCGAGATGCCTGCATTAATGGCTTTACAAAACTGATTTGACTTTACTAAAATGTTTGCATAATCGCATTAAATAGTTTAAAGAAGTTGTTCAGATGAACAAAGCAATTCTTGACTAGGTATCGATATCGAAACAATAATATTGGTATCGTGACAACACTAATGGCTAAGGTTTGCATATGGTTGTGTGTTCTTAATGACAGCTTTCCTTAAAATATATCCTATTCCTAAAATAAGAAATAATCCCAATATATCGCCTTGCTTACAGTATCGCAGTGTATCACAATATATCGTATTGCAACCCATATATCGTGATACGTACTGTTTTGCCAGATTCTTGCCAATATACAGCCCTAATTTATTAACCTGAAAGGCACAGAATGGCACCAAAATGAAAACAAATGCCCCATAAATTCAAGGTGATGGGCCAAAAATGCCCATGCACAAACTAAAACCATTACGGCTGTTGTGATTAATGGGAAATATGAAAATGTATAAAAAGTGTCAATTCTCTGCATTATATTTACTGTAGATCTGCTTACATTGTATCAAATATTTTAATCAAAACATGAAAAAAAGCAGATACATTATATTAATGAACATTAATACCATAATTATAATTACAGTATAAATACAACTTTTGTCATAATATTGCAGCACCACCCTATAATGAGCTCCTGTTTTTAATCATATCGTTCATATAGTTTAATTAAATGCGACTTATGTACATGCCTGCCACCTTAGCGTGTAAATAAACAAATACCATGTCAGATGATGTTTCTGTTCCACTTTTCCATTGTATAAAAATGGATTTTGATGTTGGTAAAACTGTATTGGTAGCATTCTATAGTATTCTAATTGTTTGAATTCAATCGCAGTAAAATCACAGTGACTTCTCTGATTGGTACAGTAGATCTTCCTTCAGGATTATGGATAGCATTGCGTTATATCAAGCTAATGAGATGTCTGTTTTTTTTTTGGTAAGGAAATTTTGCATGCCATTTTACTGACGTTTCTTCAGCTCATTCTAGATCTGAGGTTGAAGATGCTGAACACAGTCATTCTTTCATGGGTGTTCCACTTGTGTTTATTTATGAACATCTTCACCACTTGGTGCGGGTGGAGCTGCTATGTTTGGTCAGAATCATGGGAAAACACAGCCTGCCATTTTCTTCAAAAATGCCTCTTTCCCACACACACAGACCCATGAAATCCTGCAGGCCCTATAATGATGAGAACAATTCTCAAAAAAGACAGAAGAAACAGGGACTGTTTTAGAAAAAAAAGAGCAGACAGCCAGAGAAAATGGGAACAAGTGGTTACATGACGGATACGTTCATTAATAATAAAAGGTTCTGATAAAATTAGGCCACAGTACTCAAGAAATTACTCATTCTCATGACATCACATTAACAAAATACTACTAAAGCAGAAAATAGTGCAAATGTGCATAATGAGTTCTAGGGAAACTGAAGAAAAATCTTTTTCAGCAATCTACTTAAGTGCAGTCACTCCAAAACAAACAAAAAGCCTCTGAAAGACTATTATATATAATAATAGAATGTATACAAAAAAAAACGAAATGAAAAAAACCCACGGGATTTGACTTCTGACTACGGTAATGGTACGATAATATTGAATGGAATCAAAGCCGTATTTTTTGTTATGGTCAAATTAATTATGGCATCTTCTATGAATAAGGTCTATTCCTCCCTTCTTCTGAAATGGCAGCCTCAGGCTTTATGTTTAAAGATCAATAATCATAAGTCTTGCAGGAATGCTGAAAAAAAAAACGTTTTATGCTGAGAGGTTGAAAATGTCCAATAAATGTCTCATTTTAGCAGCAACCTTAAGGTAAACCCCATCCTGTGGCATTTGTTTCTGTTTGAGCAGCAATGATCTAAGAAATTAAATAGGAGGCAAACGGTAACCTACAGTATTTACCATTCATTAGTTATTTCAGAAACTGCACACAGGTTATTGAGCAGGTGCTAATGGGGATTTGTGTCTCTCTCTGTGACAGATAAAATATCGACACTTAATAGTCTGTAGTAAAGTGAGGTTAAAAAGATACCTGTGCATTAGATCTTACAGTGTAAAAACAGATCTGAATTGCCAGTGGTTGTTGTGTACACAAAAACGAGAAACAGATTTTTGGGGAGTGAAAATGGGTTTCAAAGTGCACGTTTTTTAAAACGTTGAAAACCATTATCGTTTCTGTGTAAACAGGAATCTTTGAAAACGGTGACATCTTGCGCAGTACATGTTATGTAGGTATGTAGACATGCAGTATGTGTCAATTTTAAAGGCAAGCGGGAGAAAAAAAACATACACAAATGGCGGAGTATATGGTACTATTGTTGCTGCTCAAGATTTGGCTAACGCTTCAACAAAGTGTGGATTTACTTCACCAATATTACAACCAACAGTGGAGATGCATCATTTACAACATAACCATCATTTCCCAACAGGTACTGTTTACTAACAAGGTGACAGCGCCAACTACTGGCCAGGCTTACATAACACAGCATTTTTGAACCATTTTCGCGGATGTGTATAAACGCAAATTGTTTTAAAAACGTCATGTATACATACAAATTTCAGTTTTTGACTACTTCGTTGATGTAGCCTTAGAAAAAAAGTGGGGGGGATTGCTAACTGTTCAACAGCATAAAAACCTTCCAAATAATTAAAAAAAAGTAATTTAAATATCTAAACTAATATTATATTTTAGTAAACTAATGCTGAAAATAGATTTGCAACAATAACAAAGAAGCCGAAACAGAAGAAGCAGGAGTGTTTTACCATCAGCAGTGACAGCGTGTGTCTTCACCAGTGTTACTTACCTACAACAGAACGAGAGAGAAGAAATGTGTGTTAAAGATGAGGATTAAAACGTCTGAATATTCAACTCTCACACACACAGCAGTGTTGAATACTGAGAGATGACCCAATAATGTGTGACAAACATACACTATCGGTCTTCTCTCTCCAATTAGCCGTTTCTGTCTGTCTGTCTCTCTGTCCAGAGCCCTTCACACAGCTCTATTAATAGTGTTACTCGCAGTCTTTGCACGTAATTAGTTACACACACACACACTGCATCAGCATTAGTGTCTGGGGTTGGATCACTTCATTTTCACATCTCTCACTATGTAAAGCGAGTACACTCATATGAATCAATTACAGAAACACTGAAAGATCCGTTAAAAACTCATACAAAGTAACTGACAATTGTTACGTCCCGCATATGTCTAGGTGTAAATGTGGACGTAACAAAAGTTAAAATATTTAAAAAGAGTGTTAATCTGAGTCCTGCCACAGCACCACAAGTTGTCCAGAATTTTTTTTTATTTCACAGCTCATGGAACAAATACAAAAAAAATATATATATGAAATATACTGAAGTGATGCAATATATTATATATATATATATATATATATATATATATATATATATATATATATATATATATATATATTAATAATAATAATAATAATAAAAATAATACCCTAACTCCCTTCCTGGACCAAAAACAGGAGAAAACTGTGTTAAACAAAAATGGCATCCACCTCCCTCAGCTTCCAAATAAAAACTAATAATAAAAACGCAAATAGGCAAACATAAAAGTAGCTGCTAAGAGGGATATTAACAGTAGCAGCTGTAAACCAAACAACATAAACAAAAAGGTGAAGGATAGTATAAATCTCTTTAAAATGACAAAAGTGTTGGAGAATATCACAATAAACAAATAAATGAAAATAATACAATACCCATGTAGAATGCTAAGCAGCTCAACAACCACCAAATGTACTGTAGCAACAGACTGGGCAGGACAAAGACATTACTTTACATTACATACAATCATATGCTTTTATCCAAAGCGAAGACAACGCTCTGGAGAAAGCTCTTGGGGGAACGTTTTTCTCCCAGTCTGGTAGCTGGAGCTCTTAATTGGTAAGCAGTTACATCTGGGAGCAATCAACTACCTGCCAGGCAGATTGAGAAGGAGGAGCCAAGAACAAGGAAAGAAGAAAAAAACACAACACACATTAAAGAAAATATAAATCAATAAAGATTTCGTCTCTGGACGTAACACAATGCAAGTTTTTATATAAATATATAATTTCCTATAGCATTGCACAACAAGCCAACTCACTTTCAAAGTCAAGCATCTTTGTCAAGCATGCATCCCTGAAAAGCAGCTAAACTGTTTTCAACTTTAATAATTATAAGGAATGTTTCTTGAGCTGCAAATCAGCATATTATTGCCATGTGACATTAGAGACTGGAGTAATGGTGCTGAAAATTCTGCTTCGCATCATAGGAATAAATTACATTTTCAAATATAATCAAATAAAAAATAGTTTTTTAACTATAATAATATAATATTAGAATAATATAATATTATAACTGTTTTTACTGCATCTTTGATCAAATTAATGCAGTCATAGCAAGCATTAGAGGTCCCGGTTCCTGTTATATCAGACGTGGACTTAGACTTGATATTCTACATTTGCCTTCACAGTCTGATCTTACCTATTAAAGAGAGACCTGTGCACCCGGCTGTGGATTTTTTCAGCGTGTTTGCGCTGTCTACATCATGTGCTAAAATAAAACAGACAGTACACAAATGACGCTATCAGTTCCCCCTCTGCTGTCCTTTTAGGACTGTCTGTCCAATTGCTCTCGAGCAGAACATTGTGAGGAAGCACTACAGACGCATCTCTTAAATAATGTATGGAAGCTCTAAAAGGTCTTTTATTTAGGGATGAAATCTCTTGAACTCAAAAACACCCTCCATTTCAGCTTCTGCTTCAGAACAACAAGCCACAGGTTATAAAGTAGATCCACTGTAAAAAAAAAGTTTTTTTTTTTTTTTTGATTGGAGTATGTTTAATAAGAAATACAATATTCAGTCTTTCTACTTCAATATTTCACATTTAAGTCAAGGTGCTACTATGTAATTATTTGTGCAATTTACTAGCAATTTCTAAGTGAAAACACCCAACTGTTTTCAGTGTGTATGCACATATAAATCATAAATATTAAATATAAGAGACAAGTGTTTGAAGGAATCCAGCTTCCCAGGTGAAACTAGGGGCCGGTCCTGCATAAATTCCAAAAAATTAATGCTTGAAATGAAAAGCCTCTTTGTCTTTCAACTTAACGTTTCTTATGTAAGCTTCATTTGTGATTCGTGTTACATAACGCAAGGTAATCGCCTGCATCTTTTGTTTGAGTTACATGCGTATATAGATAAAAATCTAATTAAACATCCACGGGGATCTCCGATTTCCACAGCTTTCCAAGAATGACTTGTGAGTTTCTGTGAATCTTTGATTTGTTTTAGTAATAATAATAATATTCTAATAAGAGTCTATTTCATTGTTCAGAGTTCACGTTTGGTTCACTTATCATGAGATGAAACCAACTTCTGTCTAATCTGCAATTATTAAAACGCAAAGCATAGAAAAGCATGTCAAAACAAGTTATGCTCTCTCTAAAGAAAAAAACATTGGATGCCATGAGACCCAGACTCGCGCTGTGCTGACGTCAATAGTCTGGATTGTGCTCATATTCCCTAACCCATTCCACATCATTACCGAACCTAATATTCTTAACGCTAAATTAATCTGCTCCGCACACAGTTCACTTCGCGTATCGCTCTCGCTTTCAACCCAATAACTGATTTGAGCGTAATGAGTATGTGAGGCTAAGAATAAAAACGGATCAAAAGTGCTACACAAACAGTTCCAAATCTGCTGCGAAGAGAAAAAAACCTGTGCATTCAGTCTGTGATAAAGACCGAGGGATCAGCACTGAGTTGTAGTTGTGTTATAAACTCTTCTTCTCACACCATTTGCGTTCCTGTGACAGACAATGATGTAAGTAATGGTTTACAGTGCAGTGGAGGGTTGGCGCCGCTGGCATGATCAGCGAACAAAAGGGACGTGGGTGCGTCATGCATGTCCTCTCAATTAAACACAAATGGCACCATCAGCGTCAAGCCTGTGGATTCACCTCGTCTTTAATTAATGTCTCGCTCATCAGTCCTGCACCAGCATGCATGAAGACACCACTGCTTCCCTGTATTTTGGAAAAAAACTAAACTCAATGACAAAAGCTAAACAACTTCTGTTTAAAAACACACACAAAAAAACACTACTGTTTAAAAGTTTGAGGTCCATAAGATTTCTTTAAATGTTTTTTTTTTATATGTTTGTAATTTTATTTGGTAATAAATACAGTAAAAACAGCAAAAACAACTGGCTTCTGTGTTCATATATTGTAAAATGTAATTTATTCCTGTGATTAAAGTAGATTTTTCAGCTTCATTCCTCCAGTCTTCAGTGTCCCATGATCCTTCAGAAATCATTCTAATTTTCAGATTTGCTGCACAAGAAACATTTCTGATTGTTATCAGTGTTGGAAAAAGTTCTGCTGCTTAATATTTTTTCAGAATCCTTTGAATAGAAAGAAGAGCATTTATTTAAAATAGAAATATTATGTAACATAAATATCAGTAACGTATTCAATTTAATGTGTCCTTGCTGATTAAAATGATTTTTCTCCTTTTTAAAAAAAACCTTACATGTTTTTCATTCCCAACATTAGCTCTTTGAACGAACCCCTAAACATAAACATTAAACTTTGGTCCATAACCTTTCAAGCTGCATAATATAATCAGAAGAACTGATCAGACACATCAGCATATTAGCAGTTAACCAGAGCATCCCAGCAAGCACATACTAATCCACTAACAACCATATCAACGGTCTGGACAGCAACAGATCTTGTGCTTATTCATAAGCGTTTTAGCAACAGTGTGACTGAGTGCTGCTCCTGAAGGTGAGGACGTGAGTGCATCTCTAACATCTGCTCTCTCTCTGTGTGTGTGTGTGTATGTGTGTGTGTGCGCATGCTTGCATACGTCAGTGTTTGTCACACCCCAACAGTAAATCCAACAGCATTTCCTTGAGCATACATCACTTGTCAATTTATACAAACACACATTCACACTTCAAGGAATTCCTTCCAGTTCAAACACGAAGTCTTGCAACATAAAACCAAAACAAGAAAATGACAGTCCCTAATCCATCCCAAATGAAGTTATGCACTCAGAGTTAAGGGTTTGATTAAATCACTCACCCTGCGTATTAAAGAGCAGCTGATGTGTCACTGTTCCTTCATGAAAAGCACATCTGGAATTTCACCTATTTTTTAATGTGCATTTTTTTTAATCACATTATCCAATACATCTCATTTTCACAGTGCAGTATTGGGTTAAATATGGAAATAAATTTGCTATATTTAATTATTTTGTTACATGTCAAATAAAAAAATAATGTGCACATAGTTGTAATTGTAACACACGCACACACCACACACATATATATATATAGACCAGGGCTCCAGACTAACTTTTTTCACTAGGAGCACAGTGGCCCCCAACTGAAAATTTTAGGGGCACAACCAGAAAATTTAGGGGCGCACACCGTAAATCAACATGCTAACCAAATCTACTAATTTCCACTGTATTACTAATAAATACTTTAATAATAGATGCAGAAATTACAATGTGCTGTTTCAAATTCAGTGTCACATTTTATTCTGCACTTTTGAAGATGCAACAACAAGGTAAACTGACAGCACCATCGCTGTCAAGACAGTACAAATAGTAAACAAAATTCCATACACTCAGAATAAAAATGTGCATAGTAAAAAAAGTTTGTGTGCATGCTGTATCGTTGTTGTATGTTTCGTTAAGTTTTAAGCCATTCTTCCTTTGAAGGGTCGAGCTGGCTTTTGTATTTGGTGAAAGGTAGTTCTAATGCTTATAGTACCTCAGTATCTGAATTCTTACAGCCAGTCTTCTCGAAAATGGTGAGTGTGGATCAGGGCCGGCCCTGACCAATTTGCTGCCCTAGGCATGATTTTACCTGGCGCCCCATGTGTATGTATGTATGTACATGTATATATATATATATATATATATATATACACACACACATACACACACTACAGCAGAACTGTTTCCAACACTCATAATAAATCATCAAATTAGAATGATTTCTAAAGGATCATGTGATAGACTGGATGTCACATGTGACACTGAAGAATGGAGTAATGATGCTGAAAATTCAGCTTTGCATCACAGAAATAAATGATAATTTAAAGTATAATAAATTGAAAACAAAATTATTTTAAATTGTAATAATATATCACAATATTACATTTTTTCTGTATTTTTGATCAAATAAATGCAGGCTTGATGAGCAGAAGAAACTTCTTTCAAAAACTTAAAAAATAGTAATGTTTCAAAACTTTTGGCCTGTACTGTATCCCCCAAAACTGCACAACTGTAGAGTAAAACATTATTTAAAAAAAAGTGATAATAAAAAAATGCGTCTTAATACTGACAAGATTGTACAAAATCACAGTCTGGGGACTCAGAACTCAGAACAACTGCTAACATTAAGTTTAAGGTAAAAATAACTGCCATGACATTATTGTATCTTACTCCTATTCAATAAATTGTTCTTTCACTACATCTCTTTACCTCTGTCTTTATCCTCTTCTCTTCTTTTTGGCAGTGTATCTATCGCAGACTATGATCATTTATAATGTGTCATGTAAATTCGGCCTTGCGTCACAATCAGGAAACTTTCACCGTGTCTAGAACGGGCGCGAGCCGCCAGGCCCGTTTCTACGAGCTGTGTGTTAACAAAAAACAGTGCTGTCTACATTGGATGTGGCGTCGGGCACGCTACACAACAAATTACCAACAACTAATCGGCGCGCGCTCTGTTTCTGACGCACTTCAAGCACTCGATGGGTGGGGGAAGATTTGAAGAGCCAGACTTTTTTTTTTTTTTTTTTTTTTTTGCTTTATTTGGAAGTGTTTTCGAATTATTGGTTTTTAAATAGTATCCTATTATAAAAAAATATAGGTAAAAAAAAAAAAAAAAGTTCACTCATTCTGGCGCCCCTATGGATGAGTGGCGCCCTTAGCATTTGCCTATGCCGCGGGCCGGCCCTGGTGCGGACTTTTTTTAGCCACACCCAACCTCTGACTCTGAATCATCATCTGACGGTGACACTAGGCTCTGGCACTGGTACACTAGCCGCAGGTCGGAAGAACGAATCAATAGTTCGCTTGCTCATAGCTCAGACGCACGCACATATCAGGTTGTGATGATATTGTCTCTGTTTCCTTCCCACAGATGTTTACGCGCGCTCAATTATCTCTAGGCCCCTCCCCTCCACACATTTTAGCCACTTGCAGTGGCCATTCCCTATTCTTCTCACACGCATTTGCCGCCTCACAGACTAATGAGACGCGAGCACACACTCGCGTCTCATTAGTATGTGTGCAAGTGTGTGTGCAAGTGTGTGTGCGTGCGTGCGTGCGTGTGCAAATCTACTGGTCGCACATGTGCGACTGGATGTAAAATTCAGTCGCACACTCTCAAAATTTGGTCGCAAAATGCGACCATTTGGTCGCAGTCTGGAGCCCTGTAGACACACACACACCAATAATATACAGTAAATTTGTACATTTATTATTATTATTATACACTTGTTTACAATTTATTTACAATATGTTTTTAGAATAAATAATAAACATGGACTTGAAAAATGCTATAAATAAAATAAAAATCATTACAAATTAAGCACTTCTAGCAGCACTATACTGACAAATATGGTTGTCATCTGTGTCACTTTAGGCCAAAAGCTCATGGTGTCAACTAAAGCTCTCAATCCACACCCTTAAGATGTGTGTGTGGGGTGAATGAAAGACAAACACTGCATCTGACAAAGTGCTGAGTGATGACGTCTGAATTCCAGCAGATAGAAAAACATCTCCTAATGAACACTGTGGCGTTCGCGAGTAGGGGGAATTAAAAATGCTGATGTAAAAGTAGAAGCAGATGCTTCTGCTGGTGGAGCACAGCGGCAGCTTTGGAGCACAGAAGCCCGAGTCTCTCACTCCCCACGTCATCAGCTGTCCTGCCTGCGTCAGTCTGAGTCCAGGCATTCTGGCTGCTCCCAATAATTCCCTCACACGTTCCCTCTCTCTCTGTCTGCAGCCTGCTCTGCATGCCTTCTTCTGAGAGGGAGGGTGGACTAATCCATCCCAAAACAAAGAGCTGTGTTGAGCACTCCGCCTGAAATTACTTTCCATATTATTATATTATTTTATATTTCATAACCGTTCATAACATTCAGATATGATCAAAGTGCCAATACTCTCTACAAGGTATTATTAGGGGGCTGTCACTTTTGTGAAAAAATCATTTTCGATTTTTAAGACATAAGTGTTCATTGAATCGATTGTAAAATCGATTTTCCATGTCTAAAAAAAAGACGTTTCCTTTTTCAACGTCAAATAACGGACGAAGTAAAGGAGCGCTGGAAACGCACAAGTCAACCATATTTCTTATTTATTGGCATGAAGTTTCGTGCAGAATAACAAAAAGCAACAGGAGTGCAACATTCTCGAAAAAATATATATGCACGATGGGAACGGCTGCCATTAACAAATTATTGGACAGGAAAACAAAGTCGTTCAACATTTTCGGGTCCAGAGCAGAGCATTTTTTTTATTCACTATATATCCAGCTGTTGAGAAGACGCACTCGACCGCACTGATGTCCCGGGACACTCAGGTACAGCTGCGCAAGGTGGGGGTATTAATGCCAATTTTCCACCACAAAAGCCGGTTGCTTTCAGCTCCAATGGTCCTTTTCATAACTCAGAATCTCCTGTAACTAGATGCGCGAATGAAGCGAATTCGCATCTACCGCACCGCGAGACCTCAATACGCTGTTTACGCGTCTTTACATTGACTTAACATTGAAATCATTTGCGCCAGACGCTCTATTCGCGTTTCATGTGAACGCAGCATAAGAGGATGCTTTCGACGTCACTGGTCTTATAGGTGTGTAAAATTGCTGGTATTTTCTCACGCATACTGCACTCTCGGAATTCTTTATTCTTTTTCTGCTTGGTGTGAGTTTTGTTACATCTATATTTTTTAATTGTTTGATTATTTTAAAATTAATAGTGTACATATTTGGTTCAAATCGATTCCCTATTTCATTTTTGAAACTTTTTTTGGGGTTGGTCCGATCGATTGTGCAATCAATTTTCGAACTAAAAGTGACAGCCCTGGTATTATATTACATAGTTCAGAATATGACATCATCCACCAAAAGAACATTTTTGAGAATTAAATATGTAAATAAAGCATTCTGGTGCACTCCGACAACAAAATACAGGAAAGACACATATGCTTCATTTCTC